>NC_090653.1:147350071-147650071 GCF_040937935.1 Hyperolius riggenbachi
CAACAGCTATAGCTCTGTTGTGGATTTTCTATTCCCTTATGAATGGATTCTCTACATATCAAGAAGGAACATCTACTATGAACTGGTGGTGCAGTCAAAAGCTCTCTGTCCTTCTCACCATGGACATCACCACCACACTGGTGAACATGCTTTACATTTTTGTACACCTGCATCCAGGCTGGGTACACACCATGCAATTTACCCTTCAGATCAATGGGAAATTTTCACTTCTACGATCAATTCCAGCATGTCCGATCTGCTTCAAATGGAGAAAGAGATCAATTTTGTGCTGTATTGATCTCAAAATCAATCCCACTTTTAGAAGCAGATCGGAATGATGGAAATTATCGAACAACCGGAAATTTCCTGTCAATCTGATGGGCATATTGCATGGCATGTACAAGGCAATAAAGTGGGCCAGGAGACAGTGTGCAGTTTTGGAGATAAGGACACAATTAAACAGAATTTTTATCTCCTTAGTGCCCACAGTCACAAGTGTACAGCAAGCAAGGTGTACTTTTATATTCCAGGAATTCTGGTGTCCTTGGTTTCCCATTATAGGAGCAGCCCTTTACTTTCAGGGAGTGGTAGGTGTTTGTTTGTTTTTTATAATTTTTATTTAACAGGTTTATAATAGAATTACAATCTTCCAAGTGTATTGACCTAAATCAAAGAAAGGCAAAATATACATTAAACTTTCAATATCTCACAGTGTCATGGCAAACACGGACATACGGAGTGATACTGCTATTCATAAAGCGGGTATCAGCCCCCCCGTATTCTGTGAAGTCCCTCTGCTCCTCTGGGTTCCCTCCGTTCTCCTGCTGAAAACTTTCAACATCAGTCGTGCCCACTGCGCATGCGCAGCTCTATCCCCCCGCCTATCTTGATAATTCTCTAATCACTGGGAGCATTCTGCGCATGCATGGTTCATTCTTTTGAGAACCACACATGCACATAATGCTCCTGGCGGTGGGAGCATAATCGGCACAGGTGTTCAGATGAGGCTCTGCATGCGCAGTCAGCACGACTTATGCTTGGGTTGCACATCTAAGAAGTTGCCAGTGGGAGAATGAAGGGGACAGAGAAAATGCAGAGGGACCTACAGGGAGCTGGAAGAGGCCCCAGGTGAGTAAAAGGCTACAGATTTAAGTACAGTTCAGGTGTGCTGTAAAAATAAGTATCAATCAAATAATAGTATGTCAGTAAAACAGGCTATACTTACGGGCCAAAGACTAAATATCAGTGATGAGAGAATTCCCCTAAAATGCTCAGTAGCATCAGCAAGCAGGCATACATTAGGGCTAACAAGTCAATGAATAATTTACACAACTGTTGATAAAATGGGTTAGCTAGTAAATGTTTTTTTTGCTACTGGCAACTTTTGCCTCCTGGGTGAGGTTACTTTTAGAAGGATTTTCTGTTTACACCCTCTGAATAGCCTACCTATAAAAAGCAATATTATAGATTCTTGCAGTACAAAATACTCAGATTCCCATGCCCCTTTCTGATAAGATATGTCAGTATTACCATACCTGTAAGTCATAGGCAGTATACGGTGGCAAATGGGGAGTGCTGTGGTAATAGGTGGTATAGGATGGCACTGGTGGTCTTGTGTTGTACTGTACTGTAGGGCGCGGGGTCTCAACAATACAACTAATGGCAGGAATAGTAGGATTCTGTGGGAAGAACAAAGCAACATTTTGTTAATAAGTTCATTAACAGTATTAACATACAGTATTTTCCAGTCCCCAAGAAGCATGTAAACTCATATTTCTCCTTGTATACTTCTACTTTAAAATAAAATACTTTACTACAACGTATTACATGAGACGCAATAAACAACCAGCAGTTAATTCACTAAATGAGAGGGGCAGTGAAGTTACGCTATTTCCTGCACACATCTAATCAGATGCAGTGGAACCGACAGTCTGACTCAAGTACCTATGGATGCAAAGCTGATAGCCTTGGATGCCCTTATCTACAATATTTTCCAAATCAGTGCCTCTTCTGTACAAGTTGGCCTCTAATACAAGTTGGCCTCTATACAAGAAGGTCTCTAATGCTAGGTACACACCATACAAATTTCTGGCAGATTTACCTGCCAGATCGTTTTCCAACATGTCCGATCTGAATTTCGATCAATTTTCCAATCGATTTCCGTTCACTTCTATGGAAATCGGTCAGAAAATCGATCTTAAAATCCAGTGAAATTCAGATCGGACATGTTGGAAGAAATTGATCTGGCACATAAATCTGCCAGAAAATTGTATGGTGTGTACTTAGCATAAGTCTTCCTAGACAGTTAAACGATTTAAAATGCTTATCCAAATTGGCTATTTAAAGAGACAGAAACAGGAAGTTAAAGCTTCCGATCCCTGTCAATTTCTGCATGGGATAAAATATGCAAATACTGCCTATTATTGTATTACATCAATTCCATAGTTTAGCTGAAAAAAAAGGTATCTGTCCATCAAGTTCAACCAGGAAGAGAAAAAATAAAGTGGGTAGAACACCATCCAGCACCTATATACATCCCAACTGATCCAGAGGAAAGCACCCTACTAACAAGGCTTAGGTCAATTAAAAACTTCAAAAGGAAAAACAATCCTTCCTGACTCCAGATGGCAGTCAGATAAAATCCCTTGGTCAACATCACCGAAAATTACCTAGTTATTATAGCCGTGGATGTCCTTCAATGCAAGTACAGCATCCAAGCCCATTTTAACTGCGCTAAGGGTCGGTTCACACTTGTTTTAAAAACGTATTAGTGGGATACATTTTTCAAGCTCTGCAGAAACGCTGGAAGCGGATCCTATGTTAAAAGTAGGACCCGCTTCCACTCGTGCAGAAACATGGATCGCACTTGGATCCGTGTTGCACGGAACGAAAACGACATGGGGAGTCCAAATTTGCCACTTTTTCCTGGAATGGACGGGAAAACGTGTCCAATACAAGCCTATGAGAATAGACACTGTCCGTTCTCACTAGGCTAGCCACTGCATCCACGTTGCCCGTTTCGGCCGCATCCCGTTGCCGTCATATTCACGCGTCCCGACGTCCATCACCACCGTTCGGTCCATTCTGAATAGCCGACAGAGGCCAACAAAAGCATGGGGATTCTACATTGGGCTGCAATAGACCAATGGGAATCCTCAGCCACAGAGAGAATTCTAATTGGTTCATTTTGAACCAATGAAAATTCTCCCTTTTGCTAGGCAGAATTGGCCTGTTACAGCCTATGGAGAGCAACGCTTCTGCTGGCCTCCAGGCTGCGGAAAGTGCCAAGCGGCGAGTGGCGGGACAAGCGGCAGGACAAGCGGTGGCGGCAAGACAGGTGAGTGGCAATGCATACGTACCAACGCGATCGACGTGCGGACACGGAATGTGCCGTACCATCCAGATCAGAACTGTGTCAAACGGATCATTTTTTTTAGAAAACCGGATCCGTTTGACATGGATCAGATCTGGAACCTGACAAGTGAGGACCGGCCCATACTGTAAAAAGCCCTTTTGAAAATCGATGGCAAAAACTTTTTTCCTCCATATTCAGATCATGTCCCCTTGTCCATTGTACAAGCCTAGAGACAAAAAGCTCATTTACTAAGCTTTTGTATTGCCCTCTGATTTTTTATTTAGACTTGTTAATCAGGTCACCTCTGAGTCATCTTTTTTCCACGCTAAATAAGTCCAGTTTATCCAACCTTTCTTGGTAAGTGAGACCTTCAATCACACTTATTATTTTAGTTGCAAAATCTTTTAATCTGTTCTAGAATGTTTCTTTCCTTTTTTATAGTATGGTGCTTAAAACTGTATCCCATTCTCCATATGTGCCTTCACAAGTGATTTAAATAGAGGGGGGGGGGGGGATACTAACATCAGGTAAATGTATTTCCCTTTTTATGCATTACAGAATCTTATTAGCTTTAGCTGCTGCTGCTTGGCATTGTGTACAGTTGCTTGTTATCTACCAGTATTCCCAAGTCCTTCTCCAAGTCTGACGTTCCCAGGTATGTCCAAGCTGCATGACTTTACATTTATCAACATTAAATCTATCTGCTATTTGCCTGCAATATGGCAATGTTGGGGGCGTTGGGAGGGAGACCTGCATGCTGTGTCCCCTGCTGGTCACGTAATCCACGATTAGGTGCGACTGAGCTCTCTCTCCTGTCTATGGCAGATCCGTTGCAGCTCCTGCTGGATTTGGTACTGCAAACACAGGTGCAAGTATTTGCAACATTTATTGGCTGACAGGCTGTCTGTGGATCAATTTAAATGGCAGAGTGCTGTCTGGGAGTGAGCATTTGCTTCTCTTGGCTTTTAATATGGCAATGTTATTGAGATCTTGTTGTAATATATCACTATCATGTTTAGTGTTGATAAGTCTTCATGATTGTTTATCATCTGCGAAGATGGTAACATTACTCTTTATTCCATCTACTAGATTGTTAATAAATAAGTTGAATAGGCTCTAGTACCAACCCTTGCAGGACCCCACTGCTAACATATCTATCGAACACCAGTCTTTGGGGTTGATTCACTAAGCTGCTCTGCTACAGCAGCAAGTGTACAGTTCCACTGCGCTCAGTCTGTCTCGATCTCCACACTTTATACACTTTCGAGTGCTGCTCCACTGTTGCTCAGGGATCAGAGCAAAAACTGGCAAACATACAGAAAGAGAAAGAGAGGAGCGCTCTCTAGTGTATTAACTTTTTAATTTATGCTTCCAAGCGCAAGGTAAAAATAACACGTACAGTGTATATATAAAATCAAAGCATATCACATGAGTGTAGTAATACGTCACCACGTCCTGATGTTAATCCATCCGCATGATACGCCTCCGCAATGTGGCCAGTATCGCGGGGAATCCAAATCTTTGGATTCCCCGCGATACTGGCCACATTGCGGAGGCGTATCATGCGGATGGATTAACATCAGGACGTGGTGACGTATTACTACACTCATGTGATATGCTTTGATTTTATATATACACTGTACGTGTTATTTTTACCTTGCGCTTGGAAGCATAAATTAAAAAGTTAATACACTAGAGAGCGCTCCTCTCTTTCTCTTTCTGTATGTCTGCTACAGCAGCGCAGCCTAATGACAGCAGGTAGTGTTATAATCCCCTGCGCACGCTATGCAGCCATAGCGTGCGCAATTAAATGACACTGGGCTCAGATAGTTTAAAGAGCACTTCATTACACTTAAGCAGCGCTCCAAATGACACTGGGCTCAGATAGTTTAAAGAGCACTTCATTACACTTAAGCAGCGCTCCACTGAACCCGCCCAGAGCCCAGCAGGTCCTGTAGCCAAGTACAATTTTCCTGCACTTTGATTGGCCCAATAGCCTGACTGTCAAGTGACAGGCAGCCTACAAGGCCAAACTATCTAAGCCCAGCGTAATTTAACTGCGCACGCTATGGCTTTATAGTGTGCGCAGGGGATTATAACACTCACTGCTGTCATTAAAGCGGTTTAACACCCAGCATTACAACTTTGCTTTAAAAGATTGCTTACAGCTTACAAACTATTATGCTAGATTTTTTTTTAAGCAGAAATTCACTGAATGGGTTAAACATGACATTTTAGTGTTGGATTTAACTAGGAATCCGCATCCGTTTTTATCTTTTAGTTACAAATGTATCTTTATTTGGAATACAAATAGACCTTTGAAAAGCCTGCCGGGGAAGCCCTCTTTGTTCTCTCAGAGCAGTGTTTGTTTGTTACATTGTAGATAGATACATTTGTAACTAAACAAGCAAGCACGGAGGAGGATTTCTAGCTAAATGCAGCACTAAAATGTCATGTTTAATCCATTAAGTGAATTTCTGCTAAAAAAAAAATCTGGCATAATAGTTTATAAGCTGTAAGCAATCTTTTAAAGCAAAGTTGAAATGCTGGGTGTTAGACCACTTTAAGCTGTGCTGCTGTAGCAGTGCAGCTTAGTGAATCAAGCCCTTTGCCTTCTGTCCCTTAAAGCAGAACTGAAAACTGATTAAAAAATAAGAGTTTCACTTACCTGGGGCTTTTGCCAGCCCCCTGCACCCGACCTGTTCCCACACAGCCACTCACCAATGCTCTGGTCCCACACCGTGGCTCACTTTCACTTCACACAGTTCAGGGGAACTGCGCCTGCGAGGCCCTGGCTGCGCGCCTCCTCGTTCACGTTCCCGTAGCCAGGCGTGTACTGAGCAGGCACAGTAGAGATTTTCTCGTACTGCGCCTGCACAAGGCTCTCCTGGCTACAGGAAGGTGTACTAGGATACACGTGGCCAGGGAGCAATGGAGGTCCACTTAGAAGTCAACCTCCATTACGGGGGGGGGGAAAAATGAGCCGCAGCAGGGGAACGGAGGATCAGTCCAGGACTGCGAGGGCACAGGTCGGCTGCAGGGGGCTGGCAGAAGCCCCAAGTAAAAGAAACTCTTATTTTTTTATCAGTTTTCAGTTCCGCTTTAACTAGTTCTCTATCCACATACACACATTTCTCCTGTGTATCCTCAGCTTCTGCAACAGGCTATTGCCGGGAACACTGTCAAAAGTCTGGCAAAAGCTACCTTTAAAATTTCAGGTTTTGAAAGGCAAAATTAAAATGCGACTACTCACCATGTCTTTGAATCCTCCAAGTATTGCAGCAGTTATAATTCCCAGGAATAGACCCACTATGTTTAGTATAGTCACTGACCACAGCAAGTGGTATAGATGTATAACATCTTGGCAGCTTTTTACATCCATATATTCATAGTACAATCCTGATATCCCAGCCCTGAAGAGATGGAAGAGAGATTTATATTTACTTAAACATGCAAGCCATTTTTAGACTTAATATGAATATAAATATTAAAGCGCAACATAATTTTACTAAAAGGAAATCTGTGTGGAGAGGAATAAAGAGGCCAAAGTCTTTCGAAAAAAATTCCAATTACCTGGGTGTCAGAATGATCTCTTGGATTCAGTGTCTTCTAAGTCACACACATGCAATAAACATGCAGCCAAGCAAAGTTAGACTTAAAGAGGAACTCCAGTGAAAATAATGTAATAAAAAAGTGCTTCATTTTTACAATAATTATGTATAAACTAGCAGACCCAAGCCCGTTTACAAACGGGCTCTAGGGTCTGTTTCTCGCCGCCGCATGTTGCCGCCACGCGTGCGCACTCGCTGCGAGCACACCCGGCCGCCCGGCTCCTTGGCCCTGTCCTCCTGTCTCTGTGAGGCTGGGTCCGTGCTGCACACATGTGCAGTAGCAAAAAGCACGGACCAAGCTACACAGGGACAGCATGACGCAGGGACACAGGGGTTTTATTATAGAGGATGATTTAGTCCAGGGGTCTCAAACTCAATTTACCTGGGGGCCGCAGGAGGCAAAGTCAGGATGAGGCTGGGCCAAATAAGAGATTTCACAAAAAAAGTCCTCAAATGTCATTATTAACTGAAGTGAACTATTTTGCCTATTTTACCTTATAGTTTGCTTCAGTGCTCCCATTACAACTAATCCGCTGTGTCCCCGCCGCAAAACGAGGGCTGCAGAGCCCCCAAATCCCCGGGGGGCAATCTGGCTGGCATTTCCTGGAAGGGGCAGAGCTTTCAGCTTCAGCTCTGCCCCTCCTGATGTCAATCGCGGCGGATCGCCGCCTCTGCCCGCCCCTCTCACTCTTCCTTCACAGAGAGGGGCGGAGAGAGGCGGCGATCCACCGCGATTGACGTCAGGAGGGGCAGAGCTACAGCTGGAAGCTCTGCCCCTCAGCGCACCAAAATCCATTACCAAGTTGGTCGTGGATGTTTGCCCGGGGGATTTGGGGGCTCTACAGCCCTCGTTTAGCGGCGGGGATACGGCGGGTTACTTGGGAGCACTGAAGCGAACTATAAGGTAAAATAGGCAAAAATAGTTCGCTTCAGTGTCTCTTTTGCTTTTGCCAGCACGGGCCACAAAATATTGTACCGAGGGCCGCAAATGGCCCGCGGGCCGTGAGTTTGAGACCCCTGATTTAGTCAGTGTTTGCCTATTGTAAAATCTTTTAAATCCCTGATTTACATTCTGACATTTATCACATGGTGACATTTTACTCCTGGCAGATGATGTAGCTGCTGCTTGCTTTTTTGGCAGTTGGAAACAGCTGTAAACAGCTATTTCCCACAATGCAACAAGGTTCACAGACAGGAAATTGCCAGGACCATGGTCCTCAGAGTTTCTTGTGGGAGGGATTTCACCACAATATCAGCCATAGTATACAGAGCCCTCTGATGATCAGTCTGTGAAAAGGAGTAGATTTCTCATGTAAAATGGGGTTCCAGCGACTGATTGGGATGAAGTTCAATTCCTGGTCACGGTTTCTCTTTAAAGCCAAACTGAACTTGGCATATTCTCAGAGCAATCATTTTAAATTATTAGTATTAGCAAACTGGTTCCCCTTGCAGTGGCAGCCTTTGGGTAGGGGGGCGAGTAGGGCAATCGCCCCAGGCCCCGAACTGAAGGATGCTCCGCACTGCGAGCAGGAGTGCTGCTAGCATACAAACAAGACATGACCCACGCTCTCTTTAGAGGGGCGCTTCTTCAAGCTGGGCTGCCCTGTGCTGCGCAACCCCCAACTTCTGCATCTTGTCCCCCTCCTTGTTCCGTCCACACTGTTGCCCTGTCTGCCATAACTTACATAGCCCCATTCCAAGGCCAATCTTCGCCTTTAATGCGTCCTATCACCATGTTACTTCCAGCTGGTGCCCGTCATGACGTCACAGGCGCCAGCAGAAGTAGCCATAGTGAACAGAGCTGAGCGGCAAGGATCAGCGGTGGATTGAGGCCATGTGAGTTATGGCAGAAGGTTGACAAAAGTGCTGGCACAGGGGGAACATAGGAGAAATAGGGGGGGGGTAAGAGGTGGCACAGGGGTGACAGAGGGGACACAGGGAGACAAGAGATGCACGGGGGCACAAGAGACGCATGGGGGGGGGGGGGGACAAGCCCTTCTTGCTCCTGTGATCAGAAATAACACTATGTTGATATACTGTAAATCTTGAACTAGACCTCTTACACTAACAAACTTAACAAAAAAAATTATTTTTAAACAATGATAAGGCGTACTGCATTAGAGGAGGACAAGCCAGTGAGCGTGGTGGTACAGTATATGGCCTACACTTATGCTCTAGGCCCCACATATGACACTCTCCCCAGGCCCCACATGCTCTAAGGCCGCCTCTGCCCCTTGGTCATGGGGTAAGCTTGGGAATAGTACTACCTGTGAACTGCAACTCTATCTTCTCACACTGAGGACACATGATTTTTACAATAGTACAGGGCTACTGAAAAATATAGTCTTGGGCTGAAGAGACACCGGTGAGCGTTTTTCTGGTTGTTTTCGTTTAAACAAAAAACTGCTCCCATTGCCTTGCATTAAAATTGGGTTAAAATCTTGGCAAGATTGCAGCAATCTTTTTTCTAAAAGAATGAGCTCGGTTGCACATAATCATAGATTACTTGACCAGCAGGGGGCACCGCATGCAGGTGTCCCTCTCAACACTCCCTCCCTATCACTGACCTGCACACTAAGAGCTGCAAGAATAAAGATTAAAATCACAAAACACTGGTCTACATGACAGGTGGGAGCCCCTTGCTGTGCCACCACCCGGGACCCCATCTCATAATAAGATCAGATGTTCTGACGTAAAGGAATTCTGTGGCAACAAAATATTTGTAGTTTTACTTACCTGGGGTTCTTCCAGCCCCCAGAAGACATTGGTGTCCCTCGCTACAGCTCCGGTCTTCTCCGGGGTCCTGCTGGCTGCCTCGGAAGGATCACCGACCCCCCCATGGGTCGGCGTCATCTGCACATGCACTTGCACATGCCCGCTCATGCGCAGAAGATGCCAACCCATTGGGGTGGGTGATCTTTAGATGCTGCCAGCCGGACCCTGGAGAAGACTGGAGCTGCGGGCGAGGGACACAAATGGCTTCTGGGGGCTGGAAGAAGCCCCAGGTAAGTAGAACTACATTTATTTTGTTGCCTCAGAAGTCCTTTAAGTCAGAAGATCTGATCTTCATACGTATAACTTTATCTTCATACTCCTAGATGAGTCAGGGAGAAATTACACTTGAAAAAATCTGCAGTGTTTGCAGAACTGGAAAAACACATGCGAAAACTGGGTTTTTGGGAGGCATGTGCGATTCTGCATTGTGTCAAATAAAAAAATACAACATGCACTACTTTTCCACACAATTTGCCAAATGGTGGATTAATAAAAGGTTACCAATAGATTTAATGCATTTAGGAAGGAAAGGGCATATTCTCTTTATTGTTCAGCTACTAAGATTGATCTTCATCGCCATCTAGTGTTTCTGTTTGAGAACTCAGAAAGCATCTGCATAACATACAGTATATGCTTATGCAGTGTTACTTGAAAGTTTGTGAACTTTACCAAATGTTCTATATTTTATATGAATGTGAGCTAAAACATCAAGATAAAGTAAAACTTAGTTGAACAAATAAAACAAAAATTATTATATTTGGTCTTGTAGATATTTAAAAAAATGCATGTTGGATTATTATGGCTCTATATTATAATTTGCATATTCAGCAGTAATGCATTGTGGGAGACCTCATATGCTCACTCCAACCTCAATTACCTTCTGTTTTAAGAAGGCAAACTTGTTTTCCTTAGCATTTTAGTAAGAGGGCTTTTGGGTCCTTTGTAGCCCCGTACACACTCCAATGAGTTCTGCTTCACCATGAGCTGGCTGGGTAGTCTGTAACTGTGATATTTAAGGACATCTGGGCCAATATGCAATTAACTTTTTAACCTGAGTTATCTCTAACTTTCATCTTCTCTTTTAACTAACTTTTCTGCATTTTACAATTGAAAAAGTACCCAAAAATTGGTGAAAAATTACTATCAAATTTATCTTGAGTGTTTTCTTGCTTTGCTGGCGGCTTCAAAGGCATTTTATGACAAGATGAGAAAATATCACCTAGGAGATAATTCAGGTGAAAAAGTGAATTGCATATGGCCCCTGATGTCCAAATGCGAGTCAGCTTAATTCCTTTTTTAACAGGACAGGGTTAGGAATAGAGGAAAGGTGTGGCAGTCTTGTGGCAGTGGTTGCCCAAACAGGGGACTGTGCAGTGACCACTGCTCCTTCATCAACATAGGTAGTCTGGCAGAGTTCCACACTTACATTGTAATACTGTACACATTAATTTTTTTTCTTGGGATTTGAAGAGAAAACCCTGAACATAAGGTTGGTAAATTGCTCATAAGAGGCAAAAATGACTGCCTACAAGTGCAGATTAAGATATATATATAATCAGTCAGATTCCTCTGCACAAGCACTCCAGGCACTGTTCACCCAGAGTAGTGTATTATGCACTGCCCTGGCCATAATACCAAGATATGTGGGTTTGTGTGAATAATACAACAGATGTATTGATGTATGTACAATGTGTTCACAACTATTAGCTGAAATTCATTTTATGGTAACATTTTCAATGCTGTAATGATTTCTGTGGAATTAGGAGTAGAATCCGGGCAATGCTTATTGCTGCTGACCTTATTTGATAGGGTCAGTGGTGGCTGGGGTAAGAAGAGGCCTGATGGATGTTTCACACCTTTGCACTTCTACAGAGGCTAAGGAAGCTACTTGGCTTCCATGGAAGCACAAGTCAGCCGTCATCCAATATGCATATGACGCTTTACAGTCTGTAGAAGGTGATAGTCACACTTGGGCTTACTGAAATGTATGTAATGTACTAGTGCACTGACGTTACATGCAAGCTAAAGCAAATAACATTTTGAGATGCATTAAAAGGGAAATAAAAACTCAGGATGCTAACATAATATTGCCCCGTTTAACTATCTAGTAAGGCCGCATCTGGAATATGGAATTCAGTTCTGGGCACCACATTACAGGAAAGATGTTGCAGTTTTAGAGCAGGTGCAGAGATAAGCAACAACATTGATACGAGGGATGGAAGGTCTCAGTTATCAGGAAAGGTTAGATAAACTGGGATTATTTAGTCTGGAGAAAAGACGCCTTAGAAGAGATCTAATTAATATGTATAAATACATCAGAGGGCAATATAAAAGCTTGGCGGATAAACTTTTTGTCCCTAAGCTTTTGCAAAGGACTAGAGGACATGATCTGCGTATTGAGTAAATAGGGTTCTTTAAAGGAAAAGTGATTCAAATGCGGAATATTTTTGCCACAGGAAATAGTTATGGAAAATTCTATATCTGCGTTTAAAGGGAACCAGAGATGAACGTTTCACACAAAATAAACATACCAGTCGATAGCTTGTAAAGAATAAATGCTCTACCTGATAATTTTGCTGCTCTGGTGTGCCTTTTTTAGTGTTTTTTTATCCATTATTGCTCCATGAAAAATCAAATATGGCCGCTGGCTCATATCCCTTCTGCTTCCGGGTTATGAGTTGTTCTGGATGTGCTGTCTAGGCTATATGAGACTAGGCTGCTATCTAGGCTATATGAGAAAGGTGTGCTTTCATTTTGGTATGATGTGCAGCTGCCTGTAGGAAGTGTCTCTCATAGGAATGAAACTGCAGTCATCATCATTATCTAGTGCACACAGAGCACACAGGGATCATATTGCAGCCACACTTGTCTGTTCAGAGCTTCTCTCTCAGCAGGAGCAGCCCCTCCCATGTCTTCACAGCTCTCAGTATGCAAAGCAGGAAATCTGAGCCAGGAGGTGGCAGGCTTGGGCTTGAAAAGACTCCACAGAAGAGTGACTCAGCTATAATGATTCCAGGTCAAACCTAGACTGAGCCAGTTGGGGATTCTTATCACAGCTGATAATAGACTAATTAAGCCGATAAGAATTAAACTAAAAGCAGGGTAGGTGTTTACTGTCGTGTTCCCACTGATAAATGTAATAAAATACATGAGGGTGCTTCGTTTCTGGTTTTCTTTAAGGGGAGCTTAGATGCTTTCTTTGCATTGAAAGAAATCCATGGCCATAATTACTAGGTAATGCCCAGTGATGTTGATTCAGGGATTTTATCTGATTGCCACCTGGGCCAGGAAGGATTTTTTTCCCTTTTGGGGCTAACTGGACCATGCCTTGTAAGGGGTTTTCACCTTCCTCTGGGTCAACAGGTATATGTGAGGGTGCAGGCTGGTATTGCACTTTATTTTCTGGTTGAACTCAATGGACAAATGTTTTTTTTCAACCCAAATAACTCTGTAACTATGATTGACTCACACTATTGCCCATATGCAATGTCCTTTTTCTCCTGACTTAACTCCTAGGAGATAATTTTTCATCTTCTCTTTAAAATAGCTTTTCAGCACTTTTCAATTGAAAGAGTATCAAAAATTAGGTGAAAAAGTACTATCAATGTATTTGTTTGCTTGCTAGGGCATTTTATTGACACATCCTGGAAATATCACCTAGGAGAAAACTCAGGAGTAAAAGTGAATTGCATATGGTCCCATACCCCTTAATTCAGCCTTATAAGTTGTGACAAAGTAAAAAAAAAAAAATCCGTGTAAATGCACATTCTAGCAACTATAATTGGGGGAAAAAATCCAGGGAAAAGTACTGAATGAAGCACATGGTGGGCTAGATTACCTCCTCCTGAGTCTCTTGATGCTGCTCATTGTCCTCGGAGGCTCTCCCATTCTCTGTGCCCTGTCCTCTTCTCCCCAGCCTCCCAGAAGTTCCTCCGAGCAGTACCAACTGATTCTGAACTGCACATGGACAATGAAAGAAAGCAGCTGTGGAGAAGCACTTACTCTCACTGTGCACATAAGCGTTTCGGAATCGTTTGACGCTGCTACGTGTGCACGCCAATATTACAGCAGTTTAGGGAATTAGGACCATTATTTCTAAAATCATGAGTCCCAAAGATTGCAGCAGAAGATGTAGAAATGCACCAACCCCTAGATGATCAATGGATGTACCACGGCTAGCCCAGCATCACCTGAGCGAAAATCTTCAGAAAGGATGAAGCCGGCACCATCAAGTTGCTCTTTAGGTTATTTATTAAAGACTGTCATCGAGTACAAGTAAGTACAGTGTGCGACGTTTCGGAGCGTTGGAACATGCCCCTTTATCAAGCTATGACAGTCTCAATATGTCATGGAAACAATGAGTTTAAATAGTACATCATATTCAAACCTACCAATCATAGGCTATCTAACTCACTAGCCAATCCCCATCCACTATATATGAAGTGGACCTGATGGGGAACTTGTTACATATAGTCTAAGCCAATAGATTTAAAGCTCACCCACCTGTTCATGTCAGCCATACCCTCAAAGCGCACCATCTCTGCCCCTAACTGCCGCCGCAAGTAGAAGTGTACACCCATCTGTCCGCCGGACCTGATGGGGAACTTGCGGGGAGGCGGCGCCGTAACGTCACTGACATTACCAGGGAGACGCGTAAGGCCGCGGACGGAAATACGCATGCGTCCTAAAAGGGCAGGACAAAACGTCACTACCCAATGCCGGCCGATCACGTGGAGAGAACCACCAATCGGCCGGCCCTGCGTCTCCCTGTATGGCTGTAGCGGCCAGACAGCCACAACAAGGTGGCTAGACATTACCCTGAGGACCTGGTTGCGGAGGGTACGATTCCGAGATCTAGGGCCGATATGGGTAACCGTATTCCTTTTGTGACAAAATATAATGTCCTTAGTAAGGACATGGCAAAAATTATTAAAAAACATTGGTCACCTCTTGCCCAGTCGCTGCCCTTGGTCCCTGAATTTCGAAATCCTCCGCTATTCTCCTATACAAGGGCCCCTACATTGAGGGACAAACTTACACATGCTGAGATGAGAACTTTAGTAAGACCCCCTGAAGGGTCCAGGAGAGGAATGTACCCATGCCTTAACTGCGTCCACTGCAATTCGGTCATCAGGAGTAGTGTATTTGCACATCCAAGAACGGGCAAAATATTTAATATCAGAGGGGTCTATAATTGTGACTCTAAATATGTAATATATATTTTAAAATGCCCCTGTGGGCTATTATATGTAGGGGAGACGACCCAAAAATTTAAGATTAGATTATCAGCTCACAAGCATGCAATCCGTGAGCGTCTCGTGGAGCAACCTGTCGCCAACCATTTTGTACGCTGTAAACATAATGTCAGCCAATTACACTGTCAAATTATTGACAGCATACCAATCTTAAAAAGAGGTGGTGACAGGCATAGACAATTGTTGCTACGTGAGGCACACTGGATCTGCATGCTTGATACCATTGAGCCCCGTGGATTGAATCGAGATTACGATCTTACACCCTTTTTATAACTTTTGATCTTGTTATTTACTTTTAATTTCTGTTTTGCATACTTAAATACCATCTATTTCCCCTTTAAGGTGGTCGCTGCATGTATTGCTTCTGATTGTATTATATCAACCAGTTGTTTCTGCTCTGTATTGATGCAGCATTCGCAATTCTCTGTTGGAGTTATGATTGTGTCCCCGTCCCCTCGGCTCATCTTCTCCTACCCCTTTGGTTTTTCATCGCCATGGCATTAGCCGCTTTTTTGCGGCGGTCTAGCCACCTTGTTGCGGCTGTCTGGCCGCTGCAGCCATACAGGGAGACGCAGGGCCGGCCGATTGGTGGTTCCCTCCACGTGATCGGCCGGCATTGGGTAGTGACGTTTTGTCCTGCCCTTTTAGGACGCATGCGGATTTCCGTCCGCGTCCTACGCGTCTCCCTGGTAACGTCAGTGACGTTACGGCGCCGCCTCCCCGCAAGTGCCCCATCAGGTCCGGCGGACAGATGGGTGTACACTTCTACTTGCGGCGGCGGTTAGGGGCGTGGGATGGTGCGCTTTGAGGGTATGGCTGACATGGACAGGTGGGTGAGCTTTAAATCTATTGGCTTAGACTATATGTAACAAGTTCCCCATCAGGTCCACTTCATATATAGTGGATGGGGATTGGCTAGTGAGTTAGATAGCCTATGATTGGTAGGTTTGAATATGATGTACTATTTAAACTCATTGTTTCCATGACATATTGAGACTGTCATGGCTTGATAAAGGGGCATGTTCCAACGCTCCGAAACGTCGCACACTGTACTTACTTGTACTCGATGACAGTCTTTAATAAATAACCTAAAGAGCAACTTGATGGTGCCGGCTTCATCCTTTCTGAGTCCCAAAGATTTAGATGGAGTTGAATCATGGCAGTTACTTTGACACATTCCTTTAACTGGCTGGCATTCATGTGACCATACAGTTTTAAGTAAATACCGCTTGGAGAAAAAAAGACCTTCTAATAAGGGGTTTAATGTTATTACATGTGTGTATAGGAAAGCTAAAAGCATATAGCAAAGTCATGTACCTCCCACAGTTATACAGCTCACAGCAGTAACAGGTGTTGCTCTTTACTTTCAGTAAACAAGATCCTCTTGGAGGCATGTGGCACGTCACCTGGGAGAGAGAAAATCAATCTATGATCCTTCAGCATTCCTCAAGTTTAGGGAAGCACCATTGATGTAATCTAATGGAATATGTTGGTGTTTTATAAATCAAATCAATATTAATAATCTAACTCACCTCAGCAGAGTCAGAAGGCTGATCATCAGTTGATGTAAAGTATCGACATTTGCCTGCATAGACAGGTCTGAGATCCTAAAAAATAAAGAAATACAAATTACAGATTTCTTTTACATTGACCTTGGGATAATTCCAGGGCTGGATTACCAACCAGGCAACAGAAGCAGTCGCTTGGGGCCCCCATTCAGAGTCAAAGGGGCCCCATCAGCACATAATCCAGCCCTTGCAATCCTGTCAAAAGACACCACCCACTGCTGATTATCTTCAGAGCCAGGCTCTCCACCTGGGTCCCCCTCCTGCTACTGTGCGCTCTGCCACTGCCTGCTCCTCCCTCCCTTCCCACAGAGAACCACAGCTGCAGCGGGCAAGAATGATAGCAGCAGATGACAAATGCCCACTCACATACAGTATCCGTGATCCAAGCAATAGAGGTCCCGTCATCTGAAACCCATCTGTCTCCTCTACAGGGCCGCCGCTAGCTCTGAATTTCCTGATTCTCAGATCAGACAGGAAGTAGGAAGTAGTAATAGTAGTAGTAACAGAGTGGCGGCACGCTAGAGGCGACAGATGGGCTCCAAGTTGCCACTGCTATTCTGTGCATTGTGCACCGGCAGAGGAAAGTGGGCTGTTGCCAATAATGCCAATAGCAACCAGTAGCGTGGCTGCCCCAGTGTGTGCGGCATGTTGCTGTGCACCCAGCAGCTGCACCTTTTCATTCTATTATGACATGATGGAGGGGGGGGGGGGGCAAATCAGTTACTTTGCTTAGGGCCCCATTTAGCCTTAATCCGGCTCTGGATAATTCAATTGGCAGTGCAAACCGCAATGACTCTTGGAAATATCATTTCGGCTGGGGGACACTGCAATGTCATCTGAGAACATTCTATTGGCTGAGGAAACATGGTAGAACTAGAAAATGAATGTAAGTGGAAAGACTATAACTAGTGATGGGCGAACAGTGTTCGCCACTGTTTGGGTTCGCCCGGATTTTGGCCTGTTCGGGTTTGGTTCGGCACCCCCCGAACACCTTATGGTGTTCGGGAGGGTGCTCGGGCATGCTGCTCGAACCCGATCAGGCCTTCTGTGTTCGGCCGAACACAGCCGTGTCCGGCCGAAAAAAAGCCCCCTGTAGAGTCCCAGCATAAAGGGAGAGCATGCCCTGAGCGCGAGGGGGGGTCGGAAATGCCCCCCACCCCTCCCCGCTAAGCTCTCCCTTCTGCTGGACCCTATAAAATTAAATAGAAGTCCCCCAAAGTGCCTGTAGCAGGCTGGCAGGAAGAGGACAGGAAGCGGGCAGCCGGCGATCACAGGCGCTAGTACCATCTGGTACTTCCGCCCTCTCTCTGATGCACTTCCTGTTTACATTTGTAAGTCGCGTCAAGAGAGAACAGAAGTACCGCGATGACGCGTACAAGGGTACGTGTCATCATGTAGATGACGCGTACCCTCGTACGCGTCATCGCGGTACTTCTGTTCTCTCTTGACGCGACTTACAAATGTAAACAGGAAGTGCATCAGAGAGAGGGCGGAAGTACCAGATGGTACTAGCGCCTATGCTCTCCGGCTGCCCGCGTGCTGTCCTCTTCCTGCCAGCCTGCTACAGGTACTTTGGGGGACTTCTATTTAATTTTATAGGGTCCAGCAGAAGGGAGAGCTTAGCGGGGAGGGGTGGGGGGCATTTCCGACCCCCCCCCCCCCCCCCCGCGCTCGGGGCATGCTCTCCCTTTATGCTGGGACCCTATAGGGGCCCCAAAGGGACATGTTCGGGTTGGGTTCGGGGTTCGGCCCGAACGTGCCGAATATCGGGGGCATGTTCGGACGAACCCCCCCGAACCCGACCATCTGGGTGTTCGCCCATCACTAACCTGCTATGACTGAATGGTTATAGCTATGGCCCTGTTTCTAAATCACTAACCATAATGCTAGGAATACACCATGCCTTTTTTAGGCAGATAGATGGTTCGATAAATAATTTCCGACATGTCCAATCTCACTCTCAATCATTTTACCGCTCGATTTCTGATAGAGGGGAATGGAAATTGATAAGAAAAAATATGAAAATCGAGGAGAAAAACGAATTGAAACACGATTGAACGGCAAATCGACTGCAAAAAAACGTCGAGTATTTCCAGCATTATCTTCAAAATTTTCAACGAACGTTTTTCTCAGGCCCCAAAATTCACAATTTCCAAATTACCATTATGTTCAATGATAATTATCTTTTATTTATTAAATAGCAACATACTGTACTATGGAGCACTCTGCAATAAACAGGGGAAGCAGGTGCATAGATAACATGTACAAACTATAACATGGAAGACAAAAACTCTACTTAAAGTTGGCCAGAACTCTTGCACAGGACAGAAGGAAAACTTAGAGAAATGCACTCTGTATGTATTTAGAGAGCCTAATTCCCCCTCATCTGTGTCTAATCACAAGTTGTAATTTGATCTCTCCCTTGTGTCACCTGACTATCACTGCAGATAAGGCAGAGAAACTCATTTAACAGTACAGGATGTTAACAATATGTCTGCTTCCATGAAAGCAGGAATTAGAAACACTGGATATTTATTTAAGGATTTGTGTCAGCTGTAACAAAGAAATGTTTTTCTTTAAAGGTTATTTTGCTGATGCGTATCTTATAGAGCAGAGAGATAGTTTAGAAGTCAGGTCCACTTTAATTAAGCCTACAGTGTAACTGGTGTGGGGACATAATATATAATACATAGGGGAAATGGAACTATAGATATTTAGCAATTGTTGGGCAAGTTAGAAGAGGTGGGATTTGAAGCCTGGTGATGTGTAAACAATCTCAGAGTCAGAAACCCAAAGGTCATAAGGCGCATACACACACCATACTGTAGCAAACGACAGGTCCGACAGACCCCCCCGCTGGGCGGACGATCTGCCGACAGTAGCACGTGTGTACACGCTGTCAGCAGACTGATAAGGCTGTTTCTAACAAATCCGCTCATGTAAAAGGGTGACCAGTTTGAATAATGTTATCCAGGGCAATAGGTGTTATAGAACTTAAAAGTTTTGAAGTTAAAGAAGAAAGTATCCCAACTGGTTTGATGAGGTTTTAGTCATTTAGCTGCACATAAATATTCCAGATTGTTGTGCTCTGTAAAAATTAGGATCAGATGTTGAGCTCCTTCCAAAACTGGCAGCTATTCTTGGTCACTGATATCACTTTTTTTCAGTTGGGCTCAGCTTCCTAGAAAAGATTGGAAAACAAGCCTCCACCACAAACGTGATTGTACTTACAGTATGAAGTCCAAACACTAAAACCATGCTAGCGACTTGACTTACTCCTTCAGATCCAGTACAATCCAACTATTGACCATTGATGTGGAAAATTGTAGCATTTAAAACAAGAAGAACATTTCTCTCAGAGCACAATGCACTATGAATTACCTTTTCTCATATGTTGCTGTCACTTACCGTAAGCATTTAAAATCAGAACAGAACTGACAGGTTTTAGACTAGTCCAACTCCTCATGGAGGATTCTTAGTATTTTCTTTATGCTTTACAAAAGCACTCCCTGGAAAGGATTTATACAAATATGCCAGCCAGCCTCTCTACTCACTTGCACAGTATTTTGGCAGTTGGACTTTGCAAGTGCCATTCAGGAAGCTTTCTTAAAAATAAATAAAACCCAGAGAATCCCCTATGAAGAGATGGACTAGTCCAAAACCTGTCAGTTCTGTCAGATTTTTACAATCTACTGTAACTGACGGAGACATAGGAAAAATACATTTACAGTGTATTTTTCTCTGGAACAAATGTACATTTTATAAATATGCATTCACATGCATTTTAAATTTTACACATTTTCGCTATACTGGTCCTTTACATTTTACATTACATAATAGGCCTTCATAGCATCACACTGTTTTTATTTCTAATAACTACCACATAAGTCTTGCACTAATATAAAAGCATATGTTGGAAAGCATTTGACACAAGGCAGCTTGCCCAGGAAGCCTGCTATCCCCATCTGTGGTTGTCCGCTTACCACCCATCCTGCCATTCTTCTCTGCCCTATACTCCGGTCCACCACATGCACTTCCAAGTATGACGTTAGACCGTAGCTCCCAATTAGCTCAGCCTGCACCTATTCTGTTCAACCCATCGTCTCCTCCTGAAGGTAAAATCAATAATGCAGTATTGCATACAACATATTTTAAGCACACCCATTATAAGTGGAATAATACTTTAAGTGATTAGCAAGATCTTGCACAGATGAAGTCATACATTTCATCATTAGCCATAACAACTAGGTGGTTAATCACGTGAATGGAGTCAATCACAAAGCAATTTTTTATGTGACAGAAGCTGCCACTGTCAGATTATTGGGCTGTATGGTATTTCCAGGCAATGGAGTGGAATTGATTCGGCATCAGTGCCTTGTAAATCATATCCACCCGGGAAGTCAGAGAATGGCAGCTTCCATCTGCCATTTTGCTCCATTGAACAACTTCTTTAGAAGATTTAAGAGAATTTATGTGCTTCGAATACTCACCAAGTGTCTGGCAGCGAAGACACCATCCACAATGGCACAACAAAATGCTGCAATCACTCCAAAGCTGATAAACACTATGGATGCCACAAGCTGTAAGCAGAATTCACTTACATTAAATTACATGAATACATTACTTTCATATTACATGAATAATCTAATACATTTATATGCCCAATGCCCTGCAAGACAGCAATTAACAGGCTGGAAAGCAGCAGCACAGCAGCATTTATCCCCCCTTGTCCATGGTCAGAGCCAGATTAAAGTACACCTGTGACTTAATTTAAAGAAAACAAAAAAAAACAGCCCCTGAGTCCTTATGAGGCTTCCCCCTGTCCTGCTCAGCTAGCCCGATTCAGTGCCGACACTCCCGGTGAAGCAGCTACAATATTTACATTGGCCTGCCTGTGCAGGCGCAGTAGCTGTGTCCCACTCAGGCTCTGACTTAAATAGCTGAGCCCGATTGGGTACGCTCACATCTGTGCAGTAGAGCGTAAGCTTGGCTATTTCCGACAGAGCCCGGAGAAAGGCGCTATTGCGCCTGCGCAGAGCAAGCAGTGTTTCAGGGGAGCCAGCGATGGATCCCCTCTGGTGAAGAGGATAGGGGAAATCTTCTTTAGGATCCAGAGGCTTCCCCCTCCTGAGGTAAGTAGCACCTAGGGGTATTTTTTCCCTTCAGGTACACTTTAATACAGGGCCCCAGAAGGAGCAATGGATTTCCAGCCCCCAGTTCATTCATTAAAAGGGTGTTCAAGCAAGTGGAGAAATCTTAGTCTGAGCCCTTCATTATACAGTGGTGGTGCTTGAGATTTTGTGAACCCTTTCAAAATGTCTATATTTTTATATGAATGTGACCTAGAACATTATCTGATTTTGCAAACAAATACATGTTGAAAAGCTAGCTAAACAAATTAAAGAAAGATTAACATATTTGTCATGTATTTATAAAAAAAAAAATCAAATAACACCTGCAGGTTGTAAAAGTTAATCAATCTTTGGGGTCATCATATAATTTGAAGGTAAAACCAGAGTCTGGCGTTTCCAATAAGTAGGATGACAATGAGAACCAAGTAAGAGGCGACATTTATTTAAATAATAGAGATCCAGCAAATGATCATACATATGTAGAACACATGTGGATGTGTATCATGGTTCGCGGATGGTGTCTGTGGAGCTCAGAGAAAGAGTTATTAATGCCTATAAAGCTGGAAAAGATTACAAGACCATCTCTAAAGAGATTCACCAAGGACACCACCAATCAATATTGAGACAGACTGTGTACAATTGAAGAATATTCAAAACCGTACCCAGAAGTGGTTGCCAATTAAAGATAACCTTATCCCACCTGTGAAACACGGTGGTGTGACTGCTCTGGTTTGGGTCTACTTTGCTGTATCTGGACTTGGATAGGTTGCCACCATGGGCGTTGCTAGCCCTATTTTAGGGGGGCCTGTGCCCCCAACATGTCCACGGGTGCCCCTAATTTATTTACTGGGGTGCCCTGATGTCTTCCCCGGCCACCGCTCCCCCCCGCTGGCCGCCGCTGCCAGCATCAGACCTCGATCAGCCGGCGACCATTAGTGCGGGCGCTAGGACCTAGCGGACACCGCACTGATATGCGGAAGTGACATCCGTGCGCCCGCTCTAACTGGTCGGGTCGCCGGCTGATACTGAGGTCTGACACTGGGCTGCTGCTGCTGGGAGGTGAGTGAGGGGTACCTGTCACTACCTAACTGGGGGTCCCTGTCACTACCTAACCTGGGGGGCACCTGACACTCACTATCTAACCTGGGGGGCACCTGTCACTCACTACCTAACCTGGGGTTCCCTGTCACTCACTACCTAACCTGGGGGTCCCTGTCACTCACTACCTAACCTGGGGGGCGCCTGTCACTAACTAAACTGGGGGGCTTCTGTCACTACCTAAACTGGGGGACTCCTGATGCTACCTTAACTAGGGGGCAACTGTCACTACCTAAACTATCCAGGCCAGCCAGCCCAGCATCACCACCAGCCAACCAGCCCAGAATCACTGTCAAAAAGGCCACAGCATCACCACCAGTCAGGCCAGCATTTACTTCAACCAGCCAAGCACAGCCCAGCATTACCGCCAGCCAGGTCACAACATCACTGCCAGCCAACCCAGCCACAGCATCGGCTACAGCATCACCACCAGCCAACCCGGCCACAGCATCACCGCCAGCCAGGCCACAGCATCACTGCCAGGCCTTTCAGCCAACACATCATCCCCAATCCAGCCAAAAACAGTATTGCCAAGCACAGCAGTCAGAGGAGAATTCAGAAGCCAGGTGAGAGATGTCTACCATATTAAGGGGACATTCTGCCTATTTATGTGAAATGCTGAATTTATGTGCCTCATGACTGCTAAATTTGTCTTGTTGGGGGCCTCATGATTGCTGAATTTGTCTTGTTGGGGGCCTCATGATTTATTGGGAGCCTCACGACCTGAACTGGGGGGCTCCTGTCACTACCTAAACTGTGGTGTCCCTGTCACTACCTAAACTAGGAGGCACCTGTCACTACCTAAACTGGGGGGCCCTGTCACTACCTAAACTGGGGGGCCCTGTCACTACCTAAACTGGGGGGCCCTGTCACTACCTAAACTGGAGGGCTCCTGGAGCTACCTAAACTAGGGGGACCTGTCACTACCTAAACTATCCAGGCTAGCCAGCCCAGCATCACCTCCAGCCAGGCCAGCCCAGCATCACCTCCAGCCAGGCCAGCCCAGCATTACAGCCAGCCAGGCCAGCCCAGCATCACCACCAGCCAGGTCAGCCCAGCATCACCACCAGCCAGGCCAAAGCATCACTTCCAGTACTTTCGGCCCATGCATCATCCCCAAGCCAGCCAAAAACAGTATTGCCAGGCCAGCCAAGCACAGCAGCCAGAAGAGGGGAATTCAGAAGCCAGGTGAGAGGTGTCTACCATATTAAGGGGGAATTCTGCCTATTTATGTGAAATGCTGTCTATTTATGTGCCTCATGACTGCTGAATTTGTCTTGTTGGGGGCCTCATGGTTACTGAATTTGTCTTGTTGGGAGCCTCATGATTGCTGAATTTGTCTTGTTGGGGGCCTCATGATTGCTGAATTTGTCTTGTTGGGGGCCTCATGGTTACTGAATTTGTCTTGTTGGGAGCCTCATGATTGCTGAATTTGTCTTGTTGGGGGACTTCTGATTTGTTGGGGGCTTCATGATTGCTGAATTTGTCTTGTTGGGGGCCTCATGATTGCTGAATTTGTCTTGTTGAGGGCCTTATGATTGCTGAATTTGTCTTGTTGGGGTCACATGATTGCTAACTGCGTGACCATGGGAAAAGCTAGATCATCATCATATGAGACAATAGCATTAAACCTACTTTTTTAGCTTTTTAAAACAGAAAATTAAAACTGGGAGGTTCTAAAAAGATGAATACATTTTTCAGGAGTAGGATGGATGAAATCGTTTATCTTCACAGTTTATTTTCAACTTGGATTTTCCATAATGTTCATGTATGAGTTAAAACGTTTGTATTTAGTTTAAATTGCCGTGTTGGCACTTTGCGATAGATAAGTGACTTTTCAGTTGCACTTTGGGCACTCGGCCTCCAAAATGTTCGCCACCACTGTCCTAGTCTGATGTCCCACCATTGCTAAGTTCATGTAAATTTGGCTCCACCCGTGACCACACCCACATTCTGGTCCATGACCACACTCATTTTTTGGCGCTACGTGCGCCCCACAACATACCCCCAATTTTTGGCGTGGCGCGCTATGCGCGCCGCACCGCTTCTCCCCCCCTCCATTTTGCCCCCGGCAAATTTTCTGCAGGCGCCCATGGTTGGTCGTCTTGTTGTTTACCAGTCGTGCACATGTCCAACTGTCTTCCAGCAGACCAAATTTAAAGAGGAACTCCAGTGAAAATAATGTAATAAAAAAAAGTGCTTCATTTTTACAATAATTATGTATAAATGATTTAGTCAGTGTTTGCCCATTTTAAAATATTTTAAAACCCTGATTTATATTCTGACATTTATCACATGGTGACATTTTTACTGCTGGCAAGTGATGTAGCTGCTGCTTGCTGTTTTGGCATTTGGAAACAGCTGTAAACAGCTATTTCCCACAATGCAACAGGGTTCACAGACAGGAAACTGCCAAGAGTACGTACTCAGAATTTCTTTGTGGGAGGGGTTTCACCACAATATCAGCCATACAGCGCCCCCTGATGGTCTGTTTGTGAAAAGGAATAGATTTCTCATGTAAAAGGGGGTATCAGCTACTGATTGGGATAAAGTTAAATTCTTGGTCGGAGTTTCTCTTTAAATGATAGTTGGGCAGATTGTTTGGGCATGTGTACAAGCCTTTATGTTAACCACAGGAATATGTGATGGATTTTTTCTTTTTCAAAGAATACATGACCAAATAAAGTTTTTTTTTTTTTTTTCAGTTTAAATGGGTGAGCTACTTTTTGGACTTGAAAAACAGATAATAAAAATATATCGAACATTCTAAAGGTCTGACAACTTTCAAGCACAATTACGGTATATTTGCAGATTCTCATGTTCCCCCTTTAAATATTTTAGATCCTCATATATCCTATTATTATTATTAATTTATAAAGCGCCAACATATTCCGTGGCGCTGTACAATGTAAGAAAACAAACAAGGGATACATAATGATACAGACAATGATATACATCAAATATGAACACTGATACAAAATACAGCACTGCACTGCTGATTACAATTTGATTTAACATGATGACTAAAATGTATAAATGTGTAACAGAGTTAAAGCAATTAAATTAATAACATTCCATGACACAAAATACTTTCAACCTTTTGCTAACCTAATTTCACAGTAAAGCTAAAAACTTCTGGGTGGTATGATTATCAGGCATCTATACAGTATAATCTCTTTATAGTAAACTCTGATACAAACGATCGGGTATAGTAAACTAAAAGTCCAGGTCCCAGCCAAACACCATTATATGTATATGGAAGGAACAGCTGGTATAGTAAATCCTGATATAATAGAACTTCTGTTGTAGTAAACCTGTTTTTTGGTCCCTGTGGTATTCTGTATCCGGTTTTAGTGGAAAGTGGGCAGGCGCATGCATTATACGTCAATCGGAGACCCATGCGCGGTGGTTGGTAAGTAAGCTGGCATCCACATGGAGCCTGCTCGCTATCTGCACATTACTCTGGGCCTGCATGGATTACCTCAAAAGCACCAGTCGGCATGACTTATGCTTTCTTCGTAAGCACCTGCCTGATTGCTGAGGGAATTGCCTATCATCTGTGACTTGCTTGTGCATGGCTGAAACAGTACAATATCATTCAGGCATCACAGGAATGTGGACAGAGGAGCAACACTATCAGCACTATACCTGCATTAACCAGTCTAGCCTTTTGGATGTGTGTACTACGTCCAAAAGGCTGCTGCTGCGGTGCTGCGCGCTCCCGTGCACGATCACGGAGCACCCGCACCCTCCCATTGCGTCGCCCATCAGCCCAGAGATCAATGAATGGGAACATAGTTCCCATTCATTGATCTAAGTCCCCGGCAGAAAGACCGACGGCTTCTTTGAGAAGCCGCGTTCTTTCTGAAAAAAAAAAAAGTTTCCCATCCTCCCTATACTTCCTGGAAGCGAGAGCCTTCGCTTCCAGGACTAAAAAAAAAATTTTTTTATCGTGGCCATCTTGTGGCCAAATAGTAAGACTACATCTACATACATTTTTTTTTGTATTTAAACACACATTAGTACATTTAAAATTAACTGTTTACCTCCCACACCAAAAAGGACCCAAATAAAATTTTTAATGAAAAAAAAAATTACAATAAAAAAAAAAATAGTTACCTAAGGGTCTGAACTTTTTTATTATGCATGTGAAGAGGGTGTATTACTAATATTTTTTTAAAATTATAAGCTTGTAAATAGCGATGGACACAAAACTGAAAAAATGCACCTTTATTTCCAAATACAATATTGGTGTCATTCATTGTGATAGGGACATCATTTAAATGGTGTAATAACCGGGACAAATGGGCAAATAAAATACATAGGTTTTAATTATGGTAACATGTATTATTTTAAAGCTAGAATGGCCGAAAACTGAGAAATAATGATTTTTTTTTCAATTTTTCCGTAATATTCCCATTTAAAATGCATTTAGAAAAAAAAACATTCTTAGCAAAATGTACCACCCAAAGAAAGTCTAATTGGTGGCAGAAAAAACAAGATAAAGATCAATTCAAAAGACTGGCACCACCAGTGATTTACAAGCTCTTTTAATTCATAGGCATAGATGTATACATGCTCTGTAGGCTTAGCAGCGACAGCCTGCTGTTTCTGGCTTCTGCCTGTTATCAAGCCGTTGAGCCCACAGAATAAAACACCACACATTGCACTTACAGTGGCTTGCAAAAGTATTCAGCCCCCTTGAAGTTTTCCATATTTTGTCACATTACTGCCACAAACATGAATCAATTTTATTGGAATTTCACATGAAAGACCAATACAAAGTGGTGTACACGTGAGAAGTGGAACGAAAATCATACATGATTCCAAACATTTTTTAGAAATCAATAACTGCAAAGTGGGGTGTGCGTAATTATTCAGCCCCCTTTGGTCTGAGTGCAGTCAGTTGTCCATAGACATTGCCTGATGAGTGCTAATGACTAAATAGAGTACACCAATGTGTAATCTAATGTCAGTACAAATACAGCTGCTCTGTGATTCTTAGCAAAATGTACCACCCAAAGTAAGTCTAATTGGTGACAGAAAAAACAAGATATAGATCAATTCAAAAGACTGGCACCACCAGTGATTTACAAGCTCTTTTAATTCATAGGCATAGATGTATACATGCTCTGTAGGCTTAGCAGCGACAGCCTGCTGTTTCTGGCTTCTGCCTGTTATCAAGCCGTTGAGCCCACAGAATAAAACACCACACATTGCACTTACAGTGGCTTGCAAAAGTATTCAGCTCCCTTGAAGTTTTCCATATTTTGTCACATTACTGCCACAAACATGAATCAATTTTATTGGAATTTCACATGACAGACCAATACAAAGTGGTGTACACGTGAGAAGTGGAACGAAAATCATACATGATTCCAAACATTTTTTACAAATCAATAACTGCAAAGTGGGGTGTGCGTAATTATTCAGCCCCCTTTGGTCTGAGTGCAGTCAGTTGTCCATAGACATTGCCTGATGAGTGCTAATGACTAAATAGAGTACACCAATGTGTAATCTAATGTCAGTACAAATACAGCTGCTCTGTGATGAGCTTAGAGGTTGTCTAAGAGAATATTGGGAGCAACAACACCATGAAATCCAAAGAACACACCAGACAGGTCAGGGATAAAGTTATTGAGAAATGTAAAGCAGGCTTAGGCAACAAAAAGATTTCCAAAGCCTTGAACATCCCAAGGAGCACTGTTCAAACGATCATTCAGAAATGGAAGTAGCATGGCACAACTGTAAACCTACCAAGACAAGGCCGTCCACCTAAACTCACTGGCTAAACAAGGAAAGAGCTGATCAGAAATGCAGTCTAAGGCCTGGTGCACACCAAAAACCGCTAGCAGATTTTGAAACGCTTTTTCTTCTTTTTCTGTAGCGTTTCAGCTAGCGTTTTGCGGTTTTGTGTAGCGGTTTTGGTGTAGTAGATTTCATATATTGTTATAGTAAAGCTGTTACTGAACAGCATCTGTAATAAAAACGCCGGCAAAACCGCTCTGAACAGGCGTTTTTCAGAGCGGTTTGCGTTTTTCCTATACTTAACATTGAGGCAGAAACGCATCCACAATCCAAAAAAATGCGTCACCCCGGGAGTATGCGTTTCTGCAAAACGCCTCCCGTTCTGGTGTGCACCAGCCCATTGAAATACATTACCTAAGCGTATCCGCAGCCGCAAGCGGATCGCAAAGCGCACTAGGCCAAAAGGCCCATGGTGACTCTGGCCGAACTGCAGAGATCTACAGCTCAGGTGGGGGAATCTGTCCATAGGACAACTATTAGTCATGCACTGCACAAAATTGGCCTTTATGGAAGAGTGGCAAGAAGAAAGCCATTGTTAACAGAAAAGCTTAAGAAGTCCCATTTGCAGATTGCCACCAGCCATGTGGGAGACACAGCAAACATGTGGAAGAAGATGCTCTGGTTAGGTGAGACCAAAACAGAATTTTTTGGCCAAGATGCAAAACGCTATGTGTGGCAGAAAACTAACACTGCACATCACTCAGAATGCACAGTCTCCACTGTCAAATATGGTGGTGACAGTATCATGCTCTGGGGGTGCTTCTCTTCAGCAGGGACAGGGAAGCTGGTCAGAGTTGATGGGAAGATGGATGGAGCCAAGTACAGGGCAATCTTGGAAGAAAACCTCTTGGAGTCTTCAAAAGACTTCAGATTGGGGCGGAGGTTTACCTTCCAGCAGGACAACGACCCTAAACATAAAGCCAGGGCAACAATGCAATGGTTTAAAACAAAACATATCCATGTGTTATGATGGCCCAGTCATAGTCCAGATCTAAATCCAATCGAAAATCTGTGGCAAGATCTGAAAACTGCTGTTTACAAACTCTGTCCATCTAATCTGACTGAGCTGGAGCTGTTTTTCAGAGAAGAATGGGCAAGGATTTCAGTCTCTAGATGTACAAAGCTGGTAGTGACATACCCTAAAAGACTGGCAGCTGTAATTGCAGCAAAAGGTGGTTCTACAAAGTATTGACTCAGGGGGGGCTGAATAATTACGCACACCCCACTTTGCAGTTATTTATTTGTAAAAAATGTTTGTAATCATGGCCCATATGCAATTCACTGTTTCTCCTGAGTTTTCTCCTGGGTGATATTTTTATATTTGTCAATAAAATGCATTTTAAGCCATCAGAAAGCAAGAAAATGTTAAAAATAATTTTGATAGTACTTTTTAATTTACTTTTTGGTACCTTTTTAGATGAAAAGCGCTGGAAAATTATTTTAATTTGAAGATGAAAAATTATCTCCTAGGAGAAAACTCAGGTGAAAAAGTGAATTGCATATGGGCCCATGTATGATTTTTGTTCCACTTCTCACGTGTACACCACTTTGTATTGGTCTTTCACGTGGAATTCCAATAAAATTGATTCATATTTGTGGCAGTAATGTGACAAAATGTGGAAAACTTCAAGGGGGCTGAATACTTTTGCAAGCCACTGTATATACAGCAATTAGAAGCCAACTTTTCTCCTGGCGGACTCATAGACCTTGACCTGCAGTCACTAGAGCAAACTCAGTAGGCAGTAGCAGTGTTAGGGAGTCTTGCCCAAAGACTCCTCACTGAATAGATGCTGTTTACTGTTTACAGGAAGAGCCGAGCCGTCAGAGGCAGAGCCCTTAACCAGTACAATATCCAGCCATGGCAGAGCCCTTAACCAGTGCACTTTCCAACCACAAGGCAGGAGTAGTATACTGTGTATGCATGTTTTTCAATTAGCTTAATCAATACTGTTCTAGGCAACCACTTCCTGTTGGGAAGAGAAGGTAGACATATGCAGTAAGCACACTTAAGCTGGCCATACACTAGGCCAAGTCCCGCCAGATCGACAGCAGATTCGATCACTGGGATTGAATCTGCTGTCACATCGTTCCCGCAACACGCCGAATTTCGATCCATTTCGTCCGATCCCGTCGATCGCTCCGTGCGGAAAATTACCGTCGATCACCCGTGGGTAGGGAGCGCGTTGCTAGCGGCGTTTGAGTACCCGGCGACCGACGCAATAGAGCCCGCATACATTACCTGCTCCGCCGGCACGACTGCCCCCGGTCACCGCTGCTCCGTCTCCGCGCTGGTCTGGTCTCCGGGTCCGGCATGCTTCACTTCTTCCTGCCCGGCAGGAAGTTTAAACAGTAGAGGACGCTCTAATGTTTAAACTTCCTGCCGGGCAGGAAGAAGTAAAGCATGCCGGACCTGGAGACCAGAGCGGAGACGGAGCAGCGGTGACCGGGGGCAGTCGCGCCGGCGGAGCAGGTAATGTATGCGGGGGGGAGCGGCGGTGGCAGCACCACCAGCACCACAACAGATTGTGAACGGTTTAAGGCTGAAATCGGTTCACAATCTGTTTGCAGTAAAGGCAGCCATACGATCCCTCTCTGATCAGATTCGATCAGAGAGGGATCTATCTGTTGGTCGAATCTGTTGGCAAATCGACTAGTGTATGGCTACCTTTACAGCTCCAGAGAGGTCACAGGCATGTGATAGTAATACAGCTCACTGTAATGCTTGTAAAGCATAAATATCATTTGATGAGGGTTGCTTTTTTTCTTAGGGGGAGTTAACATGGCCATACAAAGGTCAAGTTCCTTGGCAGATTCAATCACTTTGATCTATTCTGCCAGTGATTTATTAACCCCACATAGCCAATTGATAAAATTCTAATCAGCTTCAGACAGTTTATCAATCAAAAGTGTTATCAGGCGCACAGGCAATTTTTTGATGAGGGGCAATGGGAAGAGCAGCAGTGTATTGACAGCCATATATTTAGTACAGGATGAAGCAATGTGCAAAACTAGCAAATCAGGTAGTGCATCAATACTCTGACTGATTTTTAATCAGGGAAGAATTCATTGTTTTGCCATAGCATGGGTGATTTTTTTTTATCTAGAATGCACCAACCTATACGATATCCCAGTAAAATAATGAATGAACACAGTCAAAGCAAGATGGCAACTCAAAAAAGAGCAGTCAACAACATCCTTTTTCTTTCCATAGACAATCAGCAGTGGCAATTTAATCCCTCATCAGTGTGAATGTTACTATGAATAAAAGAATGGAGAAGTATATGTTAGTTTATGCATTCTAAAGGATGTAGCTTTTGCAATATCAGCAGTTTCCCTTTCTTTCTTTTTTTACTTTTCTGTTTTTCTTGTATTACTTTGCAACTTAATAGATGTAGTGTTTATTTACTTTTTTTTTCTTAGCACAAACCATGATTTATATTTAATACCTGACTAGAGGAGCATGCTGATGAAGCCAAGATAATCTCTAGAGCAGAGGTGCAGGGGCATAACGATAGACCCTGAAAGGGATGCAGCCGTGGGGGGGGGGGGGGGGGGCAGGAGTCGCAGGGGGCTCCATAGGGGAGGAGTTTATTTTTCCTGACAACTAAGGGCATGGAGAGAAAAAGCTTTTTGCTCCCTGCACAGTTGTTCTAATAACTGCATCTGCTCAGCTACTGATAACAAATCATACAGCGTTTTGTAGACAAAGATTTGTAGACTGTCCCTATTCAGGGTGCAGCAGGCTCTTCTGTTCAGCGCCCAGCCCCCAACCTCTCTACCCCTCCCCAAGTGCTCTGTGCTGTAGTGATGTTGGAAAAGTCTGCAGTGCCAGCTCTTCTGTATACGTTTTCTGCAAACCATGTGTGTCTGCATGTGTGAAAACATGCACGTTTTATCAGAGAAGCTAATGTAATTGATACAGAAAATCCCTGCAGTACTTCACTGCTGTTTTTATCTAGATGAGGAAAACACATTTAAGTGTGCACTAGCCAACTGAATAATGGGGGAGGGGGTCCCATGCAAAGTTTCACAAGGGGGGCCCCTGCAGAGGTGTCAAACTCAAACATAAAGCGGGCCAAAAGTGAACAATGGGACCAAGTTGCGGGACAACCTCAATGTGTAGTGGCCACCTCCCACCCTTAGAAAGTTCCCTGGTGTCTCATGGCCCCCTTCCTCCCCTATACAGTTCCTTGGTGTCTAGTAGCCCCCTTCCATCCCCATACAGTTCCCTTTTTTCTAGTTGTCCTCCTCTATACAGTTCTCTGGTGTCTAATGCCTCCTCCCTCTCCTACACAGTTCCCTGATAGTGATCCTCCCTCCCCTATTCAGTTCCCTGGTGTCTAGTGCCTTTCCCCTCCTTCCCCCATATGGCTTTCCTGATGATCTAGGCGGGCTTCACCTCCAATATAGCTTCCCTGGTGGACTAGAGTGGGTCAAGCATAATGCAAAGTGGGAAACCACTTCAGGGTCAAATTTGATGGCTCTGCAAGCAAGATTTGGCCTGTGGCTCAGAGTTTGACATGTACGCTGTAGGGGAATTACTGAAATATAGCTGATGTTTACAGAAAAAAAAATAATTCATTGTTTTCAGGATCATGAAGAATATCCTTTGGTCCCTATGTAATCTAACTGTAGGTACATCTAAGTGTGATATTAGATGTACCCACAGCTTGCCAGCAGCTATGCTCACCTAAAATATTGTTGTTTTTTTGTTTTGTTTTTTGATACAGCTGAGCAGTAAGACTAGAAAAAACTTTTAAAATATACTGACATATGTATACTATTCTTCAATATGAGAATATTACTAAAAAGTAATGTCATTTTTCCAGTTTTGACAGTCAAACAGTTGAAAACATTGGCTTCATTTCTACAACACCCAGTTAGAGTCATGTGCTGCATCTCTATTTCTGCAGTGTGTAAAGCATAAATCAAAGTGCAAATTGAGCTGAAGAACAACCTTATGATCTTTATATACTTCCTTTCCCTGATCAAGAAGCGGCTACATTAGATCACACTAAACAAAAATAGAAGGCAGTTTAATATTTCATAGGCAATGCCTCAGTTATTGGTATCTGCCAGCACTGTGTTAAAGGTACATCAGCTTCCTGTCTACATCAAGTCAGCCTTTACTGAAGAGGATTCTGCTGCAGGAAATTGAATCAATGTATGATGTTTATTTTCTAAACAAGATAAGAACAAAATATCCTGAAGCTTTAAAGCTGAATTCAATTAATTTAAATATTGAATCCTGGTATTGGCTCTCCATTGTTCTTCAAAAGCATTGTTATTTTTTAACAAAAAGGTTTTAAGCCTGATGCTGGGCATATACGGATGGATTGTTCCTTATCAATTGAGCCGCTGATGGCTCGACTGATAATATCTGACAGGTCCGATGACCCGCCGGATCGATTCCCCGCTGGATCCCAGGAATCGTTCCAGGCGGCCGCGGGGACGAGCGGGGACGCAGCGGGAATCGATCCGGCGGCTCGACTCATGTATGCCCAGCATAAGGAGCCATTATCACTTGTCCTTGCATTTAATGCATGTGATTATCCACAAGCACAAGTCTGCATTTGCAATTTTGTAGTTTTTTTTAGGAATGGACATCCATGCATTTTTTTAGCAATTTTTATACAGGTTTGTATCACAAAATTCGCATTGTGATTTTTCCGTGAATAACAATGAAATTAATTAACATAAAAATACATTCTATCAACTGGAAAACTGCATGCGATTTATTTGTGCAAAATACGTTCCCACTGATTTGCATTGAAACACGAATGCCATTAAAATAAGCAGTCCTGTCGTCTGAATTTTAAATGCAGAAAACAATGTGACCAGAAATTTGCATATGAGCGCAAATAAAATTACATATATTAGATGTATGTGATCGCAATACCGAAAATTTGCATGGCAGTGACGTGGATCGCGAGTGGAGCGCATCAGCTAAGGACGGCAACATACGAAAGTTAACCCCTCCCCCCCTGCTGTGGCCAGCAAGTTGTACTCGTAATTTGGATTACAAGTGGCAGAGCTGCACACAGCTTAACTCTAGGTAAGTAACTTTTACATTCTCGAGCCCTGTGACTGCACAAGGGCTCTCTAAACATATCGGGCAAGCACTTGTCATATTTGTTCTTGTGGCCATTAGTTCTCCTGTCTATGTACAGGCGCTGATGTACTGGGTATGAGCAAATACAGCCTGCACCAGTGGTGTGACTAAGGAGCTTGGGGCCCCAGTGCGAGTGTTACATGGGGCACCGGGCACTCTATTCATACGGAGCCCCAAAACCTACCAAGGACAGCTGTGGTGTAAGAGAGGTGTATTTAGAGTAAGTAAACAGTCTCTCAGGGATTACCACTATGCAATGCACATAGAGAGGTGTTCATTATGAGCATAGCATCAATGTAAAGCTAGTAAAATGAAGGTGGGCCCTGATGCGGTCACTACCTCTGCACCACCTATTGCTATGCCACTGGTCTGTACCTATGCAGTAGCATGAAGCCGCTCGTGTATGAGATGCTTTGTGGTATAATGGTGGTGCAGACCACACTCGAGCATGCAGAAAATGTCTCCCACAATTATTTGTGTATGTCTTCTTTGTTGTGTCGTGATTTGTATCAGCAGTTGATCCCTCTCCCTGCCCTATATTTATTTTTCAACATTAATCTGTGTTGGTATGTAATATAATATACTGTGCCCGCCTCCTGACATTGTCCCGCCTGCCCCCAACCCCCCCTCTCCCCCCCCCCCCAGGTCTCAGAAAAATGTGGTTACTGTAAATAAAGCCCCTTTCAATGTGATAGAAAAGGTGGTCACTGTGGGGATACCACAGTCACCTGTATAACAAGGAGAGACCAGGAGCCAAATGGTGCAGTATTGTGGGGTATTAGATGTTAGATTGTAGTACAAGATTATTTATACTCACAAAGGTGGGTTGCAGTCCCTGCAACCAACATATATTGCCAACAAGGAAATAACTGTCCCTGCTCGGTATTCCAGGTCCTACTTGAACTATATGGTCCCACTCCTGGTTGGTCCTTCTTGGTTGTAGAAAACACCACACCCAGAAGGTGAACACCTCAGAAGGAGATGTAATGTATAGTACTGGGGGTGGAGGTGCCCAAAAAATGTAATGAAACAAAAAATAATAACAAGGGGGAGGGAAGTGTAATTACCACTCCAGATGGAAGAACCCAAACCACAGGGTTAATGTAAAAAGTTAAAATTATTTATTCAGCACCATTAAAAGGACAACGCGTTTCACGGGTCTCAGCCCGCTTCTTCAGGTCAATACAAGTGCTTTTAAAATATGGTCACAAGCTTGGACGCCAGAAATCTTCTATTCTGGAATCCATGCTTGTGACCATATTTTAACCACTTAAGCCCACACGGTTGTTGTTTTGGTTTTTTTTGCATCTGAGCAACTTTCACCTCCCATTCATTTGCCAATAACTTTATCACTACTCATCACAATGAATTGATCTATATCTTGTTTTTTCCGCCACTATTTAGACTTCTTTTGGGTGATACATTTTGCTAAGAATTAATTTATTCTAAATCCATTTTAACAGGAATATTAAGAAAGAAATGGAAAAAAAAAATCATTATTTCTCCGTTTTTGGCCATTATACTTTGAAATGAATACATGCTACCGTATTTTAAACCCATGTATTTTATTTGCTCATTTGTCCCGCTCATTACACCATTTAAATTATGTCCCTATCACAATGTGTGGCACCGATATTTTATTTGGAAATAAAGGTGCATTTTTTCAATTTGCGTCCATCACTATTTACAGGCCCATAATTAAAAAAATTATATTAATATATTCCTTTGACATGCATATTTAAAAAGTTCAGACCCTTAGGTAGCTATTTATGTTTTTGTTTTTGTTTCTTAATTGTAATTTTTTTTTTTATTAAAAATTTTATTTGGGTAATTTTTGGTGTGGGAGGGAAACAGCTAATTTTAAATGTAAAAAAATGTATTTATTTAATAAAAAATGGATGTGGTGTAGTTTTACTATTTACAGTCAAAAAGTCCTGGAAGCGTACGATCACTCTTCCAAGAAGCATTAGGAGGACAGGAAACTTTTTTTAACTCAAAAAACTGCAGCCTCTGATAAGAGGCTGTCGGTTTTTCTTCCCATTCATTGATTGCTGGGCTAACGGCCGGTGGCAGGAGTGCGTGCAGCCTATCTGGACGAGAATGTTAAGTGCTTCAGTGGTTAAAGGCTCTTGTATTGACCTGAAGAAGCGGGCTGAGACCCGTGAAACGTCTTGTCCTTTTAATCGTGCTGAATAAATAATTTAAACTTTTTACATTAACCCTGTGGTTTGAGTTCTTCCATCTGGAGTGGTACAGACACCTCCCTCCACAATATTTTTTTTTTTGTTTCATTACATTATCTATTTTTGGGCACCTCCACCCCCAGTACCTTTCAATTCAATAATCAGTGTTGAGTTGAGGCCTGAATTATGTCTAAAAACTCACAAGTCAGAGATAAGGACTCATGACCTGCAAACTTAGTGATATATAAATGTCAGTTTTTACAGGTTGTGTATTCAGGTCGAATCAAAAGGTCATGGTTTCAGATCTCTGACCAGCAGGTGAAAGTTTGCAAATAACCCCAAAGCAGGCCTCTATGCTGAATATCAGTTCTCAGTAGCAAGTAAATGTAAATCACCAGCAGTGTTTGACTGAAGAGTATATCATTGTGATAACGGATTAAGGACACGTTTACACTGACATGTTGTATTACATTGCAATCGTCAATACAATAGCATAGAAAACGTGATTCTATTCTAATGTACCATTAGTTCATATCTGCGCATTAGTGGTGCGGCCGATCCTGTTAGAAAAATGCAACGCATGCTGTGTGTTACCAGACAGTGTGCAGTGAAGCATATTTATGTGCTGTATGCTTCACTGAATGCATTGCATACCCTCTACTGTGTTGCAATCCTGTTTTCCAGAATGGGCAACACAACGTTTTAGTGTGCAACTAGCCTTAGGATGAGGATTACACACCTGAACTGAGAGGGATATGGAGGCTGCCATATTTATTTCCATTTAAACAATACCAGTTGCCTGGCATCCTGCTGATCTTTCTGGCTTCATGAGGGTCTGAATCACACACCTGAAACAAGCATGCGGCTAATCTGTCAGACTTCTGCATGCTTGTTCAGGGCCTATTGTTAAAATTATTAGAGGTAAAGAATTAACAGGACAGCCTGCAGCCTGTTGTTGATAATTTGTTTTAAAAAAATAAAACCCACAGCATAACTCACCTACTCCGGGTTCCCTTCCCTGTACTTTCTGTCCTGTCAGCTCTCCCATTCTCCAGCAGTCATAAATGCCAGCATTTTCACAGCAATGGCGCTGACCTGGAAGTGCAATGGCACTGAGTTCTGGGTCAGCGCCATTGCTGTGAAAATGCTGGCATTTATGAGAGGACACTGCGGTGGAAAAGGAGAGCTGACAGGATGGAAAAAACAGCGAAGGGAACCCGGAGTAGGCGAGTTACGCTGTGGTTTTTTTTTTTTTGTAAACAGGTTATCAACAATAACAGCATGAGGGGGTGGGGAGAAATGGGTGTTCCTAGTGACAACAGAGGAGGATAACTGTCACTTCCTCCCTGCCCATATTTAATGTTCTTATCAGTCAAATATTTCAGCTGAGTAGTGCAGGGACCCCCATTGCCATTGCAGGGAAAGGATGGTGATGTGACATATGTCACAGCACTGCGCACAAAACCATACTAGAAGCAATGCAAACCCTCTCTCAGTTCATAGGTACTTTATGCTGGGTACAGGCGAGCAATATATGTCATTCAGAATGATTGTGGTTGAAAATTCTAAGCCAGGGCTTTTCAACCTGTGGTACGCGTACCACCAGTGGTACTTTGCCGTTGACCAGGTGGTAAACTCCAAGTTTGCTTGCCACTAAATTGCCCATCTGCCACTTGTCCTGGTCCCATTCTGCCTCCACAAAGTTCTCTACCCGTCGCTCACTCCTTGCTGTACTGCCCTACGGCTTACATTAGACCTCAGATCAGCGGTGTGGAGATAGCCAGGCGAATGGTGCACAGTGATGGTGAGTATTCTTGAAATACAGGAAGTGACATCTCTGCTCACTTCCTGTGGTTGAAGTGTATATGCCATCACTGTGCACTGTTCGCCTGGTTGTCTCTTCACTGCGGCACTCCAGCACAGCACAGACCCCTGAAGATGTCCTTGTCGGCGTGAGCGCATGCACAGTAGCGGCTCTCCCCTCGGGCTCCGGTGAAAACAGCCGAGCCTGATCAGGTCAGATCTACTGAGCAGGCACACTCATGGTACTTGAAATGTTTCAGGCGATAAAAGTGGTACAGTTAATGGAAAGGTTGAAAAGCCTTGCTCTAAGCAACAGCTTTAGGAGCGATTGATGTACATGCATATTGCTCAGCTATAGGTTAGCAGCCTTTCCATTACAGCCGTTACAGTAAAAGTTCAAGGTGCCTGGTCAAATAGTTTACTATATCAGGATTCGTCATACATTGTATATTCATACAGAGCCATGGTCGGGACTTGGGCACTGAGTTTACTATAGAGAGAGGTTTTTTATATCAGCATTTACTATAACAAGATTCTACTGCATATGGACAGAGGAAGGGGGAAAAAACGGCATTGTGATTGTCACTTGTTATTTCCATCATGAGATCCGTGGGGGGAAGCTGTAAAGACATTAAGTGATTACACCAGATGATCACGAATCATCTTCTTTATGCTGCTTTTACAGTGGGACGTTACAGGCGCACGTTAGAGCAGCCTGTAACGCAGCCCGACTCACAGTAATGAAAAATCAATGGGCTGTTCACAGAGCCCACGTTGCGTTACAGTGTAACGCTGCACGTTCAATGAAAGTGCAGCATGCTGTGCGTTATACGCGGTTGTAGCCGCGTTACACTGTTTGCACATGCTCAGTAATGTTCTTTTTTTGTTTTTTGAGTGCAGGAGAGGAGGAGGGGAGAGTTCGCTATTGTGCATAGCCACATGGCTAATTAATATTCACTGCACTGCAGTGTTTACTTCCTGGAGCAGCCACTTATTGGCTGGCGGGACCACATGATGCGGAGTGTTCCGATCACGTGGTCTCCACAGTCTTTTGACGCATGCACCATTTTTGTTCTATCGCTATCGAACGAAAACGGCGCACCAAGAGCCGCATAATGCGGCTCTATGTAGCGTCCACCTTTAGCACCACCATGCGTTGCCTTAGGGGAACGTTATGCGATCTTAACGTCCCCTGCAACGCAACGTCCAAGTGTGAAAGAGCCCTTTTGGCTCTATGTAGCGTCCACCTTTAGCACCACCATGCGTTGCGTTAGGGGAACGTTAGGCGACCTTAACGTCCCCTGCAACGCAACGTCCGAGTGTGAAAGAGCCCTTAGGCTGCTTTCACAGTAGGACATTACAGGCGCACGTTAGAGCAGCCTGTAATGCAGCCCACCGCACAGTAATAAAAAATCAATGGGCTGTTCACAGTGCCCATGTTGCGTTACATTGTAACGCTGCACATCAAGTGAAAGTACTGCATGCAGTACGTTATACGCGGCTAAGCCGCGTTAGACTGTTTGCACATGCTCAGTAATGTTGGAGGAGGAGGTCTCCCCTCCTCCTCCGTGGCCAGCCACATGGCTACCTAATATTCACTGCACTGTGTGACGTGCAGTGTTTACTTCCTGGAGCGGCCGCTCTGTGCAGCTATTGGCTGGCGGGACAACGTGATGCGGATCACGTGGTCTCCGCATCGCATAGCACAAAAAAGGCGCACCAAGAGCTGCATAACGCAGCTCTAGGTAGCGTCCTCCTCCAACACCACCAGGCGTTGCGTTAGGGGCACGTTATGCGACCTATAACGTCCCCTAAAACGCAACGTCCTGGTGGGAAAGAGGCCTTATTGTTGCTCTAAAGATGTAAATCTGCCATCTGTGTGTATCTTTATATGCTGCATGTACATTGTAGCACCCTTTCAGGATCACAAAGAAGCACGTCTGGAACTGTGAGTCAGGCCATGGCACCTTCCATAAGACAGCTCCATGGCAAACTCCATTGAAGCAAATTCTTGTTGAAAATTAGCCAAACATGGATTTTTCATGTTCTTTCCATAAGATCAGTTTACATGGATCAAGCAAACAGAATTTCCTACTGTGCCTTATCAGGCATTTTGTCAAATTTTCTACAAATGTAATAAAAATTCGTTATAGGGATGAAAAGATTAATTTGATTTTTCTATAGAGTCAAATTTTATTAAATGGTGGAAAAGGGTCGATCCCTGATGGTTACCCATAACCTCCAAGTTTCTGTTGGATGAGCGAGGCCAAAAACCCAATGATGCAAAAAAATTAGACAAAGGGAGATATGTGAGAACAGGTGTGTAAGAAATATACTCACAAGGGTGGGGTGCAAGAACTTGCAACCACTGTTGTTAGAACCTAGGGAAAAATAACCCTCCCAGCTTGGTATCCCAGGTCTGTTGGTGCAGATGCTGGTCAGTTGCTTTTCTGTATAAGTTCTGAGGACACCAAGGCCCGCGTTACTAGGAACCCCTTAGGGTACGGGCTATACTAAAAATACTAAAAAAGTGTAACGTTTTACCTTTTCAGAAGAACAAACCATCAGTTATGGAAAAGATACATTTATTCATGCACATAAAACAGACAATGCATTTTACGAGTCTTTGCCCGCTTACTCAGGTCAATACAAGTACCTTCAAAAATTCGGTCACGAGTATGAACGCCAAAAATAGCTTATTTTTAGGCGCCCATACTCATAACCAAATTTTGCAGGCACTTCTAACGGCTTGTTTTTCTGAGAAGGTAAGACATTACACTTCTCATTTACATAACAACTACTAGTTATATATCATCACGGGCTCCTCTAACAGTGATGTTATTAAATAATTGTAAAAATTGTAACAATTTGATAGTATCATGTATGGCTACCCTAAAAAATCTCAACATACACAACATGCATAAGATAAGTTCACATTCCTTTCCAAAACTTACATCATATAAAACACTTCTCATAACAGTAGTAACATAAATGCATTGCTGTTTTCAGTGCCCAGCTAGGCTTCTTCCCTGTATCACTTTTGTTGTTTTTTGTTTGTTTGTTTGTTTTTCCTTTAACTTACCATCTGTCTTTTGTTCTCTATTAAATTGGATCCAATTATTCCAAGAATGGAACCAAACCCAAGCTGAAGGGGAAAAAGACACTTGTATTAGAAAGAAAATTTACATAAGAAGAGACAATTATAATGGGTACACAAAACTTTTATGATTGAATTTTACTTGAATTTAGTGAGCTTTGATATCTGGAAAGGCATTTATGACGTTCTGGAATCTGACTTTGCTCTGCAGAGCTCTAGGGTGAAAAGGAACATAATGACATCCTTCTACGAGATATTGCAAAGTCTGTCAGTATATCAATGTACATCCAGTATGCAGGGATGGGAAGAACACCTGAAACTTCAGTGCAGAGCAGGGTCGGATTTGTACTTTCCAACAAGGCCCGCTGCCATCAACTGCCCCCACCCTCCACCCAATATCATTCTGTCCAACATCCTGACTAGCAATCACTGGTTTGCAGGATAAAAAGCCGGTTTTATTCCTGGTACACACAATGCAATTTCCTGTCAAACTGATGGGTCGAATCGATAATTTCCAACAGCTCAAATCTGATTTCTGATTGTTTTTCTGACCAATTTTTCAATCACTTTTATAAAAAATATAATTTTGACTTATTGATCTGATGGGAAATTGCATAGTGTGTAGCAGGCAGTAGTGATTCGTGTATATGTGTATGTTTCCTCTCAGCTGACAAATGATTATATTTCCTGTCAGAGCAGCAAGTATCTCAGTAGTGGAGTAGCAGAGCTGAAGGCAGCCAGAGCTGTGTTCATCTCCCTTTATATTTCCAGAAGTCCGGCCCTAGTGTAGAGAAGTGAAGTGCTCCCACCAGGGCTCAGGTAATTATTTTAGAAAAGCAGCCTTAAGGCTAAGTAAGTAAAGTCCCTTTCGCACAGGAGCCTGAACTGTGCACTTGGCGAGCAGTTCAGTCTCCCAGTTGCCCTCCGTGAAAGTCTTTCAGTTGCAATTACAAGCAGCTGAATGGGCACCACAAGTTATTATAATTTGACATACGGTGGCATCACACAATGGCAGAAGGCCAGCACACTACCATCCACAGTAGTGTTCTGCACAGGCACAGAAGTACTGCGCCTGAGCAGAATGCTTCTGGCGACGGGACTATGACCACAGTAGTGGACCGCAGAACACAAGCGCAGTAGCCACCGACCTTGCTGGAGGGGACCAGGGCGACCTACTGAAAGCAGAGCTGCAGCGAGGGACACATAAGCTTTCAGGGGCTGGAAGAAGCCCCAGGTAAGTAAATCTGGTTTTTTTTGTTTGTTTTTTTCCTGACATTTCCTTTAACTCTCTCAGCCAAGCACCTATTCCGCAGCCCTATCAAGTGTGTCCCCTTTAGATTGTAAGCCTTTGGCAGGGTCCATATAGCAACGATATGCAGAATTTATCTAGTCTCTTATATTCCCATTTCCAATTTAAGGGGTTATATTTTAACTCTGAAGTGTAAACAGCAGTTCATGTCATTGTGACATAAGAATATGGTTCATCCAGCTCCCAACAACAAAAATATTTAGCTTTTAAACTTTCAGCACTTATCAATATTGTTTATTCAGCCAGAAAATAATAGTTTGGACTTATGTTTTCTTCTTAGGAAAGCCATGTTTGTTTTTAACTGCAGTCTGGCATCCTTATTGGCATACAAAAAGCACAGGGTTTATTATGCCTTGCAATGAAAAAAAGACTAAGTCCAAGTAAACTTGTTGTTATTATTATATGTACCATATGTCAGATCACTTACGCTTGAATCATTTTTATTTGGCGTTTTGTTTAAATCCTATATAAAGACACATGCATTTTTCTTACTCAGATAAATACTCAGTAAATACTTACACATTTTTGTGAATTACGGTAGCTCCTTGATTAGCTTATGTTAAATAATTCCCTTTTGAAATATCAAATCAAGTTTGCTTTTTACTATAGCACACACTTTCAGACCTGTTGATAGCTCTGTCTGATCACTATGCTCATGCAGTCTAAAGAGCAATGTGATGCTAAGCACAACTTCTTCAACTGGGCTGCTTCAAGTCACATGGCTACAGAATGTTTGGCAGCAGAAGCCTTGTTTAACACAAAAAGGTAACATTTGTTTGCTCTGCTTACTGTTTGCAGGGGGTATATTTAGATATGTACCTGATGGAAATCACAATTGTATTACAACCTGTAGACAACATAAATATTTCCAGAATAACATACACTGTATGTAATATTTGGACTTACAATGACACCAGGATAGTAGCCTCCGACTGTGACATTTTCGGTTCTAGTGGTTGCTGCCAGGCCCACTGTTAAAATTAAGCTGGAGACAATAAAGAGGGAGACTGTGACAAATACGGAATTCCGCCGTCTTCTGTTAAAAGAACCTGTGAAAAAAAAGTAATTTGAATATGTTAGAAAATCAGCATTTCTATATCACTTGGGCCACATTCACATTGGCCGTTGCGTCCCGTGACAACAGATTGGGACAGTGCAACAGATCGGGACAGCAAAATAGATCGGAATAGTGACACCACATGTTATGCGCGCATTGCGTCAGGTACAGTGAAGTATACAGTGTCTGTAAAGTATGCTTCACCCTTACTGTTAATGTGCACGTTTAGCGGTAATGCACTGCATGAAGTGGGTTGCAATGTCGCAAACCATTATACCACAATGCTGCCCCCACACTGTGAACTTCCCATAGGCGGTGCATTGCAGTGCGGTACGCCGTGTTACAAAGCACCTGTTGCATAGCAACACATCACTGTGAACATAGCCTTACAGTGACTCTGTCATTTTAACTTTTGTATAGCGACATACGTTTTCCTGGTGTTCTATGCTGCATATATGGATGTAGTGCAGGCACCTAAAGCTTACTTTGCATATTTTTACTTTTTTCTAGGATGACCAAAGAAGTCCAGAAACCCACAGCCTGCTGATATACAAAAACCTCCCTTACCAAAGAAAGCTGTGTGGTCCCATTCGCTCCTTCACCTCAGAACTGCTTAGCATTAAGTGCAGCCTCTATAGTTTCCCCAAGTTCCTGTGTGTACTCTAAAAATTCACAAGGGAAGAGCAGATAAACTCCATAGCAGAATCCTGCTTATTTGTTGTGATTCATATTACTATATACAGGCTGTCTCTGTGGTCACTGGTAGAATTACATTTCATTCTGTTGTTGTAACAATAGTGTCAGCAGGATAACAGGTTTCCAATTATGTGGTGATCTGCAGTATCACCAATAATACAGATACTATATCTGATTATATGGTGATCTGCAGAATCACCAATAATACAGAAATAGTTAGCAAATGGCGTGTAAGACATGACAAAGTCACTAGCTTTATTGCACAAAGTGTAGTGATTGGTGCAAACAGTAATTTTCTGATAGATCCTCAGCGGTAACCTCACCAGTGGCGATGGAGGTTACAGATAGAACCACAGCGGTAACCTCACCAGTGGCGAGGGTCCACTGGGGAGAGAGAGTAGTCGGACAGATCAGGTAGGCAACAGACGGGCAAGACAAGGTACGGAATCGGCAGGTAGAATCAAAGTGGAGTTCAGAAAAAGTCGGCAACAAGATCAGATGGGCAGAAGCACAGAATCACAAGGCAAAAGGATAGTCGAGAGTTCAGGCAAGGTTCATACACATAAAGACAAAAATATCAATTATAATTATAGCTATCAAACAATTCCTATCTCTGTGTGAAATCCCCGGTTTCCTCCCGGATCAAAGCACACCGGAACTATCTAAGGTCTGAGCGCTAACACGAAGTATTCGCAACAACAGACAATGAGCAAATGACATCTCCCAGCTTAAATACAGAAAGCAAACTCAAACCGCCCGCCCAGAGGGCTGGACCAATCAGCAGCGTGTGATTGGCAAGTTGGTGTCAGATGACTGCAAGATCAGCTGACCCGTCTCCTCAGATTATAAAGGTCCTGCCGCCCGCCCCCGAGCGTGCTGACCTAATCTGATGTGCAGAGGAGAGACCTGTCCTGCCAGGGGCTGTGCAAGATGACTGAGAGGATGCGGCCGCCGCTGGGGCGACGCCAGACGCGGAAGCGGCGGCCGCAGTACTCTCCGCTGGTGAGGTAATACTGCTATACCTGACAGTTGTCAGAAGATTTTCAAAACAAAACAGCCTCTGCAATTCTAGCCAGCAATGTAAGTTGCAATGTTATTTCAAGTTCGTTTTTCACTTTTTTTTTTTTTTTTTTTTGTTACAACCAATGATTCCCTCCTCCCCAACCTAATACTGAACCCACTTCCCACCAACCTAATTTCCCCCTACACCTCTTCAAGGGTCTACAACACACGAGGTCACATGACCTCACCCTCCAGGCAAACAGCATGGATCCTAAGTCACTTCAAGCTGCTTTACCCTCCCTTCACAACCCCCCATTCCATACTCCAAGAACCTTAATGTCATTTCCCCATTGCCTTGGTGTCACACTGCCAGAACAATGTTACCCCAGTGACAGGAAATTTGGGCGCATGAGGCAAGTGGACAAAAAGGGCACCGCCATTCACTCCGATGATAAATGTCTTTTGGGCACTGAACAGGAAAAAGGGGCGCCTGAGATTATTAACGTTTTCAAACTGCGCTCATGATGATTTAAGTTTACAAAATGCATCCATGATGAATAACGTTTACAAAAATACTGAACATATCTATCGTATTTAACTAAAACGTTTTTTAAGATTCTATCCGTTACTGTTTGTAAAGTCTTTGAGCAAACTGCGCCTGCCTTTTACAGCGAAAAAAGTCAGAATCCAAAATTAGCAGTGAGTATTCGCTACCACAAACCCATGTAAACTTGTAGAAAATGTTGTGACAGCGCTCCTCTTCATATCTGAAAAGCTAAACAGAAAAGCTCTACATAGTGCATTACTGTAGTCACATATTGCAGATAACACACATGCCCCATCCACCCTCCATGATCACCCACCCAGCCTGTTCTCTTTATGCATTTGCACTGCACTGTGGCGGTTGATGTGTCCAGGAAGCCTCGACTTGGCACTTTCCATGTGTACACGCACAATTACATCATTGTAAACATGCATAGGGAAGTACACGGCAGAGGTGCTCCCAAAGAGCTCCAGAAGGTGGAAAGTATCAAGGTAAGGTTGTTGCTATGCAGCCTTATTGCCCTTCTACTTCTCCAGACAAGTTCAGCCCCACATCACTGTATGGCGAACCTCAATAATATTTTGTAGTGAACAGAAAAGAACCCAATATTATTGTGAAAGCACTGTAAAGTAGTCTTACGTTTCACTAACACATATACAGTACAGATCATCAATTCCAGCATTATGCCCAAAAAGCAAGACAACAATATTGACAGCTGTATATTAGGGGGTTAAGATAGTATCTGATGCTAGGTACACACCATACAATTTTATGGCAGATTAACCTGCCAGATCTATTATTTCCAACATGTCCGATCTGAATTTCGATCGATTTTTCAATTTTTTACAACTTTTTTTATCAATTATCATAGAACTGAACTAAAATCGATAAAAAAAATTTGAAAAAAACTATTAAAAAATCAATCGGAAAATCGAAAAAAACTATCGAAATTCAGATTGTAAATAATCAATCTGGCAGGTCAAATCTACCAGAAAATTGTATGGTGTGTACCTAGCATGAAACTTCGTAAGGGAATGTACAAAAGGACAACTGAGCCCACCCCCCATCCCCGGAACCTCCAGGATACAACAGTAAACATATGATAAAAATACCGTATATTTTATTAATTTAGCCAATAAATATATATATAACTCCAACTACTGAGCATCAAAAAATGCATTAAACAATTAAAATAATGTATCTGAGCTGTTATACCAATATAAAATCTGGCATACAGCATTATCTGCTTTTAGTTAATTACCAAGTCATCAAATATTCAGGCTACGTAAACAGTTTATATCTGTAATGATTGGTTGTAATTTATCATCAGAATAAAGTGCATACTGTCTGAGTTAGCAAAATAACAAAATTAATTCTTAAACATGTACCTGAAAAGTGCTGAAAAGTACCACAGTACTTGCAACATCTCTCTGCATCTATACAATGCGCTTTGAGTCCTATGGAATAAAAGTGCTTTACAAATGTTATTGTATTGTATTGTACAAAAATATATATTGGGGGAATGCAGGATTTTAATAGGGGGACTTAAATCCTATACTGATAAGTGTATTACCTATATATGAAGGCAGTAGAAAAATATAACACTAAAGTCAAATTAAACTACACAGAGTGGCCAAAAAATGAGAGACACCCATTATTTAGGGCCCGTTTCCACTATCGCGAATCCGCATGCGGGCAACGCATGCGGATCCGCACAGTCAGTAGAAGTGGATGGGACTGTTTCCACTTGTGCGTTTCCCCGCACGTTTTTCTGTGCAGAAAAAATCTGCAGGGTAGGGGCCTCAGAATTCGCCTGCGTGTGGAATGCAGGCGAATCGCACACAATGTATTTAATAGGGAAATCGCATGCGTTTTCCCCATGCGTTTTTTGCCGCGATTTCGCATGCGATTTCGCATAGGTACCCATGTTAATTCACACAGGCAGTGACATGGTTAAAATCGCATACAGCCTTACCTATGCGAAATCGCATGCGAAATCGCGGCAAAAAACGCATGCGGAATCGCACCCGCATGCGATTTGCCTGCGGTGATTCGCCGGCGATTTCGTAACGCTACAGTGGAAACGGGCCCTTAAAGGTAAACCAGTCCAACAGTGACGTAGAATGATGTAACAACACTGAGTTGCTTATATAAGGAACACTTAGCATCAAGAGAGGTAGTTATCATGGAAGTTATAGTCAAAATGGGCAAAGACAAAATATTTAAGTGACTTTGAATGAGGGATGATCGTCGGTACAAGAAGAGCTGATGCTAGCTTCTCTGAAACAATGACTCTTTTAGGATTTTCTTGCCCAATAGAATCTCGGGTGTTTAGAGAGTGGCAGTTGAGCAAAAAACTTCAAGCGAAAAAGGAGTATTCTGATAGAAAATGGCTGGCGAACAAGAGCGGTGAAAGGCAAGTAGCACGCATAGTCCGCAGCAACAGAAAGGCAACAAGCTGAATTCAACACAAATGCATCACAAAACCTATCCCAATGCACTTCAAAACTGACTTTGCAAAGGATGGGCTTTAGCAGCAAGAGGCCATCAAGAGTGCTTTTCTCACAGAAAAATGCACCTGTTTTGGGACCTTGCCACCATGCACGATTGATCTCAAATTGCTTTGAGGAACATCACTCAGAGTTTGCCCTATGGCCAGCTCAGTCCCCTAACCTCAATCCTATTTAGCACTTGTGGGACAAAGTCCGAAGATCAATTCAAAGATTGGAAACACCACCATTCAATCTGACCCAATTTAAAGCTGCCATTATGGCAGCATGGGCCAACATTCCATAGCAACAGTATCATCATCTTGTTGATTCCATGCCAAGAAGAATTTTGACTGTGATCAGAGCTAAAGGTAGACCAACTCGTTATTAGATGGTGTCTCTTAATTTTTTGGCGACTCAGTGTACATAGATAGTGTGCAGTAAAACTGTCTACACACCATTCAGCCCACCAGAAAGGAACCAAAGGAAAGAAATAAGCCTTGCTAGAGAATATTTGTAAATTTTTAGGGGGCCAATTTTTTTTTTTTTGCTGACTTTATATTAACTCAAGAGTCATTGGCAATAAAACATAGGGTTGCTCTAGTTACTACTAACCCTATAACTGTCGGCAAATTGTAGGTGCCTTGCAAGGGGTTATGGGATGGTTTATGAGGTAAAAAATCGGAAACCACCTCCATAAAGCAACATGTCCACTGATGGTAGGCATGAGACCTCTTTGGGCTGGTGGGAAACCTGTTATTGAAGAACCAATGGTTTATTTAGTTATTCTAAAGTCTTTTGTATTTGCTAGAACTCTTCTTCTATTTTGCTTAACCTCTTCTGGACCTTGGCTAATTGAAATCTACGCCCTGTTTGTGACCTATTATCCCTGCCAGGGCATAGATTTAAAATACCGCACATGCCCACTGCATTGGCTCACAGAGTGATCACAGGGTCAGGAGCTAATGAAATAAATTCCTGACCAGCTCATGGAGCTCTGCTATCATACAGCATTGCGAGTGTACTTCAGCGGTGGGAGAGCAGCGCTATCTGCAGTAGCGGTGAGTCTGTTGGTGAGCCCTGTTTTGTATTCAGAAGTCCCTGGTCCTTAAGTTACGCATGATCATTGCAATTGGCGCATAACGGGCTGTATCATACTTGATACATTACTAGCATGGCCACTAATACCTTAATTAACATAGTAGCGGCCGTGCTAGTGAAGTATTGCAGTTGCGCTACAGCCCATCGTGCAGCAATCACAATGATCGCTCATAGCTTAAGAGTGCACGCATGTTTCCCTTTGAATAATGGATATTGCCAGGCTCTACTGCTGATCCACTGCCTCTAATACTTTAAGCCATAGACCCTGAACAAGCATGCAGATCAGATGTCTATGAGATCCGAGCATCAGCCTATGAGAGGGATCAGTTTGTGTGCCTCTCCTGGGGACAGCTCAGTGACAGAGCTGTCCTCTGTACAGCGCTGCGCTAGATCGCATCGCTGTACAAAAGAAAATTGCCGTTCTTTGTCCCCCTGCCAGTCTGCCAGCTCCAATCGTGGCTGGCAGGCTGTTCATGGCCGTCTCCTCTCTCCTCCTGCTGTGAACACGTGCAAGCGCTCGTTCCCTGCTAATCTTGCGCATCGCAAGATCACACACCCATGCGTGGTGGAGGAACAAGAGAGACACTCTGCAGCCGCCATCCTGCGTTAGATGATCGCAGAGTGGTTAAAGAACCCCGAGTAGTAAAAATAAATGGAATCGCTACTTACCAGGGGCTTTTTCCAGCCCACCGTAGGTCGGGAGGTCCCCCAGCATCCTACTGGCTCCTCTCCCGGTCCCTCGGCTGCATACAGCACCGGTGACACCCGGGCATGCGCAGTACTGTCAAGCCGGCCGCCGTGATGATGCGAAGCAGCCGGCATGATGACGCAAAGAGACCGAGATACGGAAGTGGCAGTCCAACACCCGGCCCAGGTGTTGCCGGTGCTGTATGCAGCGGAGGGACCGGGAGAAGAGCCAGGAGGATGCCGGGGGACCTCCCGACCTACGGTGGGCTGGAGAAAGCCCCTGGTAAGTAGCGATTCCATGTATTGTTACTGCTCTGGATCCCTTTAAAACCTACTGACCAGAAAGAGCGGAAGGACTGCTAGGCAACTGGTATTTTTTAAAAAGAAATAAATACAGTGGCTTGCAAAAGTATTCGGCCCCCTTGAAGTTTTCCACATTTTGTCACATTACTGCCACAAACATGAATCAATTTTATTGGACTTTCACGTCAAAGACCAATACAAAGTGGTGTACACGTGAGAAGTGGAACGAAAATCATACATGATTCCAAACATTTTTTTACAAATCAATAACTGCAAAGTGGGGTGTGCGTAATTATTCAGCCCCCTTTGGTCTGAGTGCAGTCAGTTGCCCATAGACATTGCCTGATGAGTGCTAATTACTAAATAGAGTGCACCTGTGTGTAATCTAATGTCAGTACAAATACAGCTGCTCTGTGACGGCCTCAGAGGTTGTCTAAGAGAATCTTGGGAGCAACAACACCATGAAGTCCAAAGAACACACCAGACAGGTCAGGGATAAAGTTATTGAGAAATGTAAAGCAGGCTTAGGCTACAAAAAGATTTCCAAAGCCTTGAACATCCCACGGAGCACTGTTCAAGCGATCATTCAGAAATGGAAGGAGTATGCCACAACTGTAAACCCACCAAGACAAGGCCATCCACCTAAACTCACAGGCCAAACAAGGAGAGCGCTAATCAGAAATGCAGTCAAGAGGCTCGTGGTGACTCTGGACAAGCTGCAGAGATCTACAGCTCAGGTGGGGGAATCTGTCCATAGGACAACTATTAGTCGTGCACTGCACAAAGTTGGCTCTTATGGAAGAGTGACAAGAAGAAAGCCATTGTTAACAGAAAAGCATAAGAAGTCCTGTTTGCAGTTTGCCACAAGCCATGTGGGGGACACAGCAAACATGTGGAAGAAGATGCTCTGGTCGGATGAGATCAAAATGGAACTTTTTGGCCAAAATGCAAAACGCTATGTGTGGCAGAAAACTAACACTGCACGTCACTCAGAACACACCATCCCGACTGTCAGATATGGTGGTGGCACTGGCAGTATCATGCTCTGGAAATGCTTCTCTTCAGCAGGGAAAGGGAAGCTGGTCAAAGTTGATAGGAAGATGGATGGGGCCAAATACAGGGCAATCTTGGAAGGAAACCTCTTGGAGTCTGCAAAAGACTTGAGACTGGGGCGGAGGTTCACCTTCCAGCAGGACAATAACCCTAAACATAAAGCCAGGGCAACAATGGAATGGTTTAAAACAAAACATATCCATGTGTTAGAATGGCCCAGTCAAAGTCTAGATCTAAATCCAATCGAGAATCTGTGGCAAGATCTGAAAAATGCTGTTCACAAACGCTGTCCATCTAATCTGACTGAGCTGGAGCTGTTTTGCAAAGAAGAATGGGCAAGGATTTCAGTCTCTAGATGTGCAAAGCTGGTAGAGACATACCCTAAAACACTGGCAGCTGTAATTGTAGCAAAAGGTGGTTCTACAAAGTATTGACTCAGGGGGCTGAATAATTACGCACACCTCACTTTGCAGTTATTGATTTGTAAAAAATGTTTGGAATCATGTATGATTTTCGTTCCACTTCTCACGTGTACACCACTTTGTATTGGTCTTTCACGTGGAATTCCAATAAAATTGATTCATGTTTGTGGCAGTAATGTGACAAAATGTGGAAAACTTCAAGGGGGCCGAATACTTTTGCAAGCCACTGTATGTCAGCTTCCATAGGTCTCACACCTCGGGTTCCTTTTAAGGTGGTGTGTAGCCCAGAGAAATTTGGGCAGTAAACATGTAAAACACAAAGGTTACATTACAGTGAAATGCCAAACCAAAAACTTTTGCTTACATTTGAATACAGTGAATATGAATCAGGCAGGAGTTTACAGTCCAACTCAATTCAAGAATGAACAAGACAAATGTTCAAAGCACTCACGTTGATGAAGGTAAATTACAGTGGCGCTTCAAAGTTCAAAAACCCTTTAAAGTGAATGTTTACCAGTTTAAAAATCAAAAAGTCAGATACTCACCTAAGGAGAGGGAAGGCTCGGTCCTAATGAGCCTTCCCTCTCCTCTCCCGGTGCCCGGTCCCGCGCAGGATCCCCCGTAGCAGTATTCGACCAGTTCGATCAAATACTGCCACTTCCACAGCCGAAGGGAGCTTTCGAAAGCCTTCGGGAGCACTCGGGCTCCCGAAGACGGACCGCTCCATACTACGCATGCGCCCTCTATGACGCACTCGCTAGTGCGTAGTATGGAGCGGCCCGTCTTCGGAAGCCCGAGTGCTCCCGAAGACCTCCGAAGTCCCTGCGGCGGCGGACGCGAACGGGGGAGCCAGCGCAGCACCGAGGGCACCGGGAGAGGAGAGGGAAGGCTCATTAGGACCGGGCCTTCCCTCTCCTTAGGTGAGTATCTGACTTTTTTATTTTTAAACTGGTAACCATTGGCTTTAACATTTTTCATATTTTAACATGAATCTAACTTAAAATATAATCTGATTTTCAAATAAGTCCTAACAATACTGTATATGAAAAAAAAATCTCTAGTTATACAAAAATTATTATACTTGGTCATGTACCAGTAGAAAAATTAAAAAAGAAGATCCAATATCATATGGGTGTGTCCCAAATGTACGTATCTTGTTCCTCCCAGCATTTGGTTTGATGCCCCGTTTAGAAGCAGTAACTATAGATAAATGTTTATGGTAACTGTTGGTCAGTCCTGCACACTGAATCCAGCTAAGCAAAGTCTGTAACACTCAGGGACAGGGGCGCCAAAGGGCGTGGCGCTCTGGGTGACAGACAGGGAGGGGGTGTCAAAAAGGCCTTCCACAGAGGCCACGAGCAGGAGAGGAAGCAGCGCAAGAAGGAGGGGCAGCAGGGACAGCGGCGCGGGGGCAGATTCCCCCTCACCTGGGTCCCCTCCTTCCATGCTCTCCCCCCTCCAGATATTTAATCAGCGGCAGGCAGGCGTGGCAGGGAGTGAATCACCTCACCCCTGCGTTCCAGGCGTTGGAGCGCTGCGTCATCGTCACGTGCCATAGGTCTCCACCTTCAATGCTGTTCACTATGCTTTCACTAATCAGGAAGCACAGTGAGGGCATTGAAGGCGGAGACCTATGGTACGTGGCGGTGATGCAGTGCTCCAGTGCCAGGAACACAGGACTGAGGCGAGACATTCCCTGCCCGTCACTGATTTAATATATGGAGGGGGAAGAGCGTGGAAGGAGGGGGCCAAGATGAGTGGGACTGGGGGTCTGGCCCCCTCCCCGAAACTGTCCCCGCTGCCCCTCCTTCCAAGCTTCCGATACTGGAGCTAACTACGCTACCTATACTGAAGCAACTATACTACATACACTGGGGGCAACTATACTAGCTATACTGGGGCAACTATACTAACTACACTGGGAGCAACTATACTAGATATACTGGGGCAACTACACTATCTACACTGGGAGCAACTATACCAGATATACTGGATCAACTATACTGTCTATACTAGGGGCATCTATACTGGGCAGTGTGTCGGTAAGACTAATAAGGCTGTTTCTGAACGATGCGCTGAGCGGATTGTTCAGAAACAGCCTTATCAGTCTGCCGACAGACTGTACACGCACTCTACTGTCGGCAGAACGCCCACCCAGCAGGAGGGTCTGACGGACCAGTCATTCATTACAGTAGTGCATTTGTACACACCTTTACTTTACCAACAAGAAATCAGCTGGTCTAATCTCTGTCAGAAAAACTGGGCGTGGTTACTCCTTGTTTGCCTTTGTGAATTGTGTAATTGCTGAATGTTAGACCAGGTCTAAAAACAGGTCTAAAACAGTATACCAAACCATCAGTAGACTAAAAACCATCAGTAGACTAGTCTACACTGCTTAGTGAATTGAGGCCACAGTCTAAGGGCCTTTTTCCACTAGCCTGCAATTTGCTTCTGATCGCAAATCGCAAGGTACATTAAACGAATGGAAACTGCAGCAGCAATTTCCATTAGTGCGATCCGATTGCGATGCGATTTTGGTAAAAGCGCAATCGTCGTCCTGCCGCGTTTTGTATGCGATTGAGCTGGACTATAATGAGTATAGTAGCTCAATCGCAATCGCATGGTGGAAATTGAAACTCGATTGCGATCGCGATTAGAATAGCGGTCGCAATCGCGATCGCATTTCATAGTGGAAAAGGGCCCTAAGGGCTCTTTTCCACTATGAAATGCGATCGCGATTGCGATTGTGATTCCGATCGCGATCGCAATCGCGTTTCAATTTCCACCATGCGATTGCATTTGCGATTGAGCTACTATACTCATTATAGTCCAGCTCAATTGCATTGTGCTTTGACCAAAATCGCATCGCAATCGGATCGCACTAATGGAAATTGCTGCTGCAGTTTCCATTAGTTTAATGTACCTTGCAATTTGCGATCAGAAGCAAATCGCAAATCGCAGGCTAGTGGAAAAAGGCCCTCAGCGCACAGAAATGCATGCAACACTACGTTTTTGTAACGCTGCTCAGCGCAGCACATAGATGTGAACCAGCTACATTTAGTTACATGGAAAAATCAATACCTTGCTGAATGCACAGGGCAGTGCGCTGTGGAAAGCGCACAGAAACGTCCCTGATGTGAACGAGGCCTTAGGGCTTGTTCACACTATGAGCGCGTTTTCGATTTTTTTAGCGCTGGTGATTTTTAAAAGCACTTGAGCAATGGATTTTAAAGTGAGTGTTCTCACATGAGCCATGAGCTTTCTTTTCAAATAAAATGGCACTCGATTTGACAGCATTTTACAGCTCGCCGGACCTTGGTGCAGCTTTCCCTTCAAATCGCCACCACGTGTTAAATTTGTGTAGTTCCATTCAAGATCTCCTTTCATCATGCAGGGTCTTCCATGCCGCCAGAACCCAAGCCAGCCAGACAGGCAGATGGAAAGGCAGCGCCTTCATTCAGTGTTCAGTAGTTCTTTGATATTTTTATGTTTTGTAACTTTTCTGTCGGTGGAACGGGCAGCATAGTAAATGTGATTCCAACCCCTTTGTATCTTAGTTATTTCTTACAAAGTTAAACAGCTAAAAGAAGAAAAATAAGAAGGCAATGCTTGTGGAATGTACAGTGCATTTGAGTGATGGGATTAATTAGGATTCAGTCTGTTGCTTCTCTTGTTCAATTGTTTCTTTAGATGGGAGGGGGTTTTTCTCCTGTGTTTCCGTCTTCTTCAGCTTACCCTTATCAAATTTCTCAATCTCAGCCATATCTGGTTTGTCAGACATTTTGTAGGTTGATCAGCTAGATAAAGCACAAGAAGCAAATCTAATCCTCCTAGATGCAGCCCAGAGTGTTTTGAGCTTTCTTTTCAATCGCAAACGATTGAAACATTTTCTGAGCGTTTGTGATTCAATAGCAGGTATAGGAAGTGATTTTGTGAGCGCTTTAAAAAAAAAAAAAAAATAAGAACATTAAAGAGATTCAGTTCCAGGTCTAAAGGTGGCCACACACAACACAATAAAACGATCCGATTTTACAGTAATTCGATAAAAACGATCGTATATCTCGAAAAAAATTGAAAGCTTTTTTTTCATTCGACTAAAAAATCCAATTGGATTTCCTGTTTTTTTCGATTTAAATTGATCCGGAATGCCAGATCTTTCTCTTCAATTTCTACTATAGATTGTATGGTGTGTGTTGGATTGCTAATTTATTAACCTTCCTGGCGGTACACGCTACTAGCACTTTGCTAGCTGCGTGTGCAATCCGATCGCTGCCGCTCCCCGCCGATCCGCCGCTATCCGTCGCGCCACTGCCACCCCCTCCCCCCCAGACCCCATGCGCTGCCTGGCCAATCAGTGCCAGGCAGCGCTGAGGGATGGATCAGAGTCCCCTTTGACGTCATCCCGCCCGTCGCCATGGCGACGGGGGAAGCCCTCCAGTAGATCCCGTTCTTTGATCTCCAATTGCCGGAGACGGAGGTGATCGGAGGGGCTGGGGGTATGCCGCTGAGCAGCGGCTATCATGTAGCAAGACCTTGTCTCGCTACATGATATAAAAAAAAAAAAAATAACAAAAAAAACGGCTGTGCTGCCCCCTGGCGGATTTTAATAAACCGCCAGGAGGGTTAGTATACACACCCTAGCAAGTTTCCAATCATTTTTATCATAATTGAGGAAAAAATTGAACATATGTGTGTGGTACATTGGTCATATTTTTGAAATCAGTCAGAGCTCAAAGGAGAGTTACTGATTCTTGTCTCTGCTTCTCTTCACACAACTGCTTCTACAAGGGACAGCTATTCTGTTGGTATGCCAGTCAAAACCTACAATTCATATTTCTTCATATTTCATGGGTTTTTTAGCCACTAGTCAGAAATCAGTTTTGAAATCAGTCAGAAAAATGTATTGCAATTCTTAAATTGAACAGATATTTAAAAAATTGTATGGTGTGTGGCCACCTTAAGGGCCCGTTTCCACTATCGCGAATCTGCATGCATTTCCTGCATGCAGATTCGCATAGCCAATACAAGTGAATGGGCCTGTTTTCACTTGTCAGTTTTCCTGAGCGTTTTTCTGTGCAGAATTTTTCTGCACGGCAGAGCCCTCAGAATTCGCCTGCGTGTGGAATGCATGCGAATCGCCGCGAATGTATTTAATAGGGAAATCGCCTGCGGCTTTGGAATGCGAATTTTCATGCGAATTCGCATGGAAATCAATGGAACAGCACACCGGCACTGCCATGGATAAATTCGCATACAGCGTCATCCATGCGAATTCGCGTGCGTACGTTTGATCGTTAGACTGATAGCAGAAGTTTTGACTGATCCGGTCGGCGGATCCATGGACTAACTGTTGTTCAAACGAGTACACACGCACTACTAAATGCAACGATGGGTCCGCTGGACCCTCCCACTGGGCGGTCTTTAGCCGACAGTATGCGCGTGTGTACGCGCTGTCGGCGGACTGATGAGGCTGTTTCTGAACGATCCGCTGAGCGGACCTTTAGGTCCGTACATGTGTACAAACAACTTTTTATTTGAAAGTTTATTACTTTGACACAAACAAGTTGTTTGATCAGTCTTTTGATCTGGTCCATTGTTCTATCCAGTCCACTAACAAGTCAAACGACCTTTAACCACTTTACCCCCGCCCGTACGGATTTCTCCGTCCCTTCTTCCATCCTTTAACCCCCAGGGACGGAGAAATCCGTACTTTGCGCACTCCCGCCGCTGCCCGCGCTCCCGCTCGTAAACACGCTGCCCGCCGCTACTAAACAAGCCGCCGCCCGCTCGCCCAGAGATCAACGAACGGGAAAATCCATTCCCGTTCGTTGATCTAAGCCCCGCAATGATCCGCTGCCGCTCGGCTGAGCAGCGCGATCATTGTGAGCAATAACAAAGTCCCAGCCTCTTTCTACTTCCTGCAAGCGTCCGGAAGGACGCTTGCAGGTCGCATGAAACAAAAAGTTACTGTTGCCATCTTGTGGCCAAATAGTAAAACTACACCCTAACCATTTTTTACACACAAATAAACTAGTTTTACATAAAAAATTAACTCCTTACCTCCCACACTCCCCAATTATTATTTTTTTGTAATTAAAAAAATAAATAAAAAATTTACAATTTAAAAAAAAATACATAAATAGTTACTTTAGGGACTGAACTTTTTAAATATTTATGTCAAGAGGGTATAACACTGTTACTTTATAAACTATGGGCTTGTAATTAGGGATGGACGCAAAACTGAAAAAAATGCACCTTTATTTCCAATTAAAATATTGGCGGCAAACATTGTGATAGGGACATAATTTAAACGGTTTTATAACCGGGATAAATAGGCATATACATTTAATGGGTTTTAATTACAGTAGCATGCATTATTTAAAAACTATAAAGGCCGAAAACTGAAAAATAATAATTTTTTCCCACATTTTTTCCTATTTTCCCATAAAACACATTTAGAATAAAATTATTCTTGGCATAATGTCCCACCTAAAGAAAGACTAATTGGTGGCGAAAAAAACAAGATATAGTTCATTTCATTGCGATAAGTAATGATAAAATTATAGACGAATGAATGGAAGGAGCGCTGAAAGGTGAAAATTGCTCTGGTGGTCAGGGGGTAAAACCCCTCAGTTGGGAAGTGGTTAAATTAGCTGTAATTATCATTTCAAACGTTTGCCTGTGTGTACAAGGAGTCTGAACGACCTTTTGTTTGAATCACAAGTCGTTCAAAACGTTCGGTTTGAACAACAATCGGGCATAAAATCAGACGTGTGTATGCACCTTAATGTCTAGTGCACACCGAGCGGTTTTAGTAGCGTTTTTAGAACCTCTTGCGGATGTGGAAACGCTTGGGTAATGTATTTCAATGGGCTGGTGCACTCCAGAGCGGTAGGCATTTTGCAGAAACGCACACTCCCGGGCTGCAGCATTTTTTTGGATTTCGGAGGCGTTTCTGCCTCCAATGTTAAGTATAGGAAAAACGCAAACGCTTGATAAAAAGCCAGATCAGAGCAGTTTTCCAGGCGTTTTTGTTACAGTAGCTGTTCAGTAGCAGCTTTACTGTAACAATATTTGTAATCTGCTACACAAAAAAACGCTACACAAAACCGCAAAACGCTAGCAAAACGCTTCATAATAATAGGAAAAAACACTTCAAAAAACGCTAGCGTTTTGCGGATCTGCTAGCGGTTTTTGGTGTGCACTAGGCCTAACAGTGTGGACCAGGCCTAACAGGCAATCTGCCAGATTTCTCCCTGTCTGAAAGGGGGCTTAAGTTTCGCTTCTTGCTGGGAGGGCATTAGCCCCTCCCATCCGGATAAGCCTTTCCAGACCTACCACCACAGATCCTTTGCATCCTTTGTTCATCATTTGCCAAAATTCCATCTATTGACAGGCCAGCCGGACACAGGCCAAAACGCAATACTTTGGATTACTTAGCACAAAGGCTATACCGCTTATTAGACACAGCTAAACACAATATTTTAAACTTTTCAGACAATTCTTTGTTTTTCTGTTCTGTATTTCTATCCAACCAATCTGTTCAACTGCTACTGTAGATATATTTGTTTGGCAGTTTTAATGTATTTTTTGTGTATAGTTTATATACTAAAAATAATGATTTATTTGTTTCAGTTTTTGCCCTCGTCACCTGATTATTCTGATCCATGCTAGAACTCTTTCAACTCAGAAGAGACACACTACCGCTTTGACTTATCTTTATAAATTGTTAATTGCTAGTTAGGTTGCAAATAACCGTTTTCTTCCTTTCAGGAATAGCTGGTCTGAGGTCTCTCCACCTCGTTTTAATCTGGAGAGTGGTGGCAGCACATTTACCAGATTTCCAGCGTAAAAGCAATAACAGTCGAGATTGTATCATGTATGGGCACACCATCCAATCTTAAAAAAGGATCTGTACTAAGAAAAAATGCCCCTGGGGGCTACTAACCTCGGGAGCAGAAAGCCTCTGGATCTTATTGAGGCTTCTCCCGTCCTCCTCCGTACCACGGTGGTCTCGCTGCTGGTCCAGGAAGGGCGGCCATGTAAATATTTACCTTCCCGGCTCCAGTGCAGGTGCAGTAGCGGCTCTCGGCTCAGAAATAGGAGGAAATATCCGATCCCAGTCGGGTCCGCTCTACTGCGCAGGCGCAAGTCTCCTGTGCCTGCACAGTAGAGCGGACCCAACTGAGATCGCTATTACCTCCTATTTACGAGTGGAGAGCCGCAACAGCGCCCCCGCTGGAACAGGAAGGTAAATATTGCACAGCCTGACAAATTGTCGGCTGTGCTTTCCGTGGGCCAGAGTGAGACCACCGTGGGACGGAGGAGGACGGGGGAAGCCTCAATAGGATTCAGAGGCTTCCCCCTCCCGAGGTGAGTACTCCCTCAGGGGCCTTTTTTCTTAGCACAGAGACTCTTTAAACATTTACTTTGCTCACAGTGTGTTTGCCTTCAGAAGCCTCTAGTTTTTCACATTAGTGGCAATGTGACAAACACCCGCCAAATCAGTCTTACTATGCCTTAATTGCCATTCAGGTGTCATCCACTAGAGGCCTCTGAAGGAGAATATACTGTGACCAAAGTAAACGTTTAAAAGATTGGATGGTGATTGCACCTCTCCTCAGTGGAGTCTGCAGTTTATCTTTATAACAAAAGAGAATAAAACTCTTAAGGCTTTTTACACTAGAGGCTATTGGGGGACGATTGCGCTGCAATTTGTGATCATCAAATCGCTACTGCAGCGTCTACCTATGGAAGCATTCACAATGCAGCGTGGGGATCCTGTTGCAATTGCAAAAGCTCTGCATTTAGCACGTTGGGAGCAATCGAACTGCAAATGTTCCTGAAAAGAGAATCACAAATGCAACTGCCAAAAAAATCGTGCTCAATAAGCACTAGATTGCAATTTTGGGGGGCAATTGTCGGTGCAAAACAGCCCAAGGTGATCAGTTAAATCACGGGTGCAGTTGTCTCCCTCAGAGTATTCACACTGCAGCGTTACGATCGCAAAAGCACTGCATGTAACATTTTTGGTGCGATCCTTGCTCCCGAAAAGCAAGAATCACAGATGCAATTGCCGAAAAATCGCAATCACCAAGCACTACAGATTTTTGGGAGATTTTGGGTGTAAAACAGCTGTTTGTGAGTATATTCAGGGGCTTTGGTTCTTTCACAATGCATCAAACATGCATTCAACACTAACTGCTATATAAATACGTAAAATAAAATAAAATAATAAATAACTGCGAAATATCAATAGAAATATGAAATGTTTTTGTAGCAGTAGTATTTCCTAATGCATGAAGTAAACATAAAATAATTGCACTGATATGTCATTTAGATATTTTCAGCTGCCTGGAAACTTCCAGTCTCTGCCGCCTGGAGCAAGTATTGAGTTGCAGCAGGTGTTTGAAGCTGCAGTCTGAGGGAAATATCAGTTTGTCACATCAACATTGGAAAAACAGCTTATATCTGCATCCCTGCGATGCTGCCCAGTAGAGTATCATGTTGCCAGGAAAGTGCCGTATTACCGGGAGCCAGCCGGGTGCCATGCAAAGAGGTACCAGATAGGGTAGCTGACACTCTGCTAGAGAGGAGCCATGTTGCTGGGAAAGGGTCTTGTTGCCAGATATGAGCAATGATCACACAAAAGATGCCGAGCAGCCACTGAACAGGCAATTCCCGTGTTACACAGAGGTCCCAATCTCACTCCTAGCTCAGCAGCATCTCAGGCCAGTCTTCACATGAAATTAAAGTACAACTGAAGTGAGAGGGATATGGAGGCCGACATATTTATTTCCTTTTAAAGAGAAACTATTAGTCATAATATGCCCCCACCCCCACAAAAACACGTGTAAGTAGATGTCACGAATGTGGAATTATCTCCAAGGTCAGCGCACAATATATGCGCTGACACTGCGAAAACCCTCCACAAGCGCTTGGAAAGGGAACCCAGCTTTGGTGCAAGTGCACCTGTAGAGAGGAATTCCAACCGGCAGATGGAGCTGTGGAGTGCAGAGGAATAAACCCTCTGCACAGCCACAGATGCCAGATGGAAATTGTACGAAATGAAGCAATACAGAGCAAGATAGCCTCTAGGGAGAGAGTGAGCACAGAGACAGAATGTATGTATGTCCACCAATCTAGTCGCCACCCAGCGACGGTTGACATACAACAGCGAAGACCATAGTGAGAAAGCAATCGCAAGAATAGCGATTGCTAGTAGAGACACAAGACAGAGTAAAGACAGATCATAGGATGAATAAAGACAGAACCAATAACAACTAATATCCAACACGAAAGAACAAACAGGACTAGCTACACGCGGTCACCACACGTTAAGCGCAATAGCGACAAAGCGCGTGCAATGCACGGTCACCGCACGTTAAGCGCAACAGCGACAAAGCGTACCAACCCTGACTACAAATGAAACACGAAAAAAGAAAACAAACAACAAAGAACGTGAACGCTTGCTAATCGGTTGCCTCACCCAGACAACAGCAAGCGTTCGTTCCTGGACAAGACAGACAAAAGGAGTAACCAGTAGCAACCGCTGCTCTGGCTACACTCCCAGACAGAGTACCGAGAGATCCACCATCTCTACCGCTAAGGCGAATGCGATCCCAACAGACAGACAGATGGAGCAACCAGTAGTAACCGCTGCTCTGGCCTACACTCCAGGACAGAACACAGAAAGATCCACCGCCTCTACCGCCAGGGCGAATGCGATCCAAACAGACAGAGTGATTCACTGTCAGCCGCCGCTGGAGAAAGTGCAATCACAACGGATAAGACAGAACAAGGCAATACAGATAATAAACAACCTGACTGCGCTAGACGGAATGCTATAGCACTCCAAAGAATAACTACACTAAGACAATATTTAGCAAACAGTTAGCAGAGGGGCTAAAACTCAAGGTAAGTCCAGCAGAACCAAACCTTAATGACCAGCAGGGAATTCTGGGAGAAAATGGCATTTATACTGCAAGCTTTCAAAATAGGCAGAGCTATCAATAACCAGATGAGTGAATGCAAATCCCTCACTAGAACAGCAAATTTGAAAACAGGTCTCCTTTCCAGGGACCTGCAGCATGCAGACCTGAAAAATGGTCAAAAAGCTGCCTGCCTGTGCAGACAGCAGAGCAGATCATTACAGTAGATAAATACTTGCTCTGCTTATGTATTGCACTATCCACGTTTTGGATTTTAGTGATTTTTCCATTTTAATAATGATAATCCAGGTCCTGGCAGTGGCCATCTTGTGTCCTCGGGTTAAAAGATTGCCCCCCCCCCCTCGCATCCCCTTTCTCCCCGCAATGATTCTGAGCACAGGAGGGAGGAGTAAATGCAGCAGGCACAGACTCACCTACTAATGGATCCAAGCGCTGCTGTTCCCATCTATTCTCCGCCGACGGTAGTGCAGAGAGTACAGAAGGGAACTGCAGCGCCTGGAACCATTATTAGTGGAGTCTGTGTGCGCCGCCTTTATCTTTCCCCAATGTGTAGTGTGGGGTGGAGGGAGAATGCAGCGGGCGGCAAGAGTGTGGAGAGGGGGACATGACACTGAACAGGAGGGCGGCCGAGGACAGTGACAGGAGACAGCCTCTTGCCCCCCTCCCTGCGCCCTAGCAGCCGCTGCGACCACCACAGTGAAGGGGAGACCACATGGTCAATCAGAGAGGAGAGAGGTGAGTGACAGAGGCTTCAGAGAATCAGGCTGATTCAGCATGCCATGTCACTTCTCTTTTGCGTCTTTGTATGAAGTTAGAGCCTGTAGGCATGGGGAGAAAAAAACCTATTTGGAAAAGAAGATTGATTTTAAACTTTTGAATTCCCTGGTTAGCATCCTTTTTACCCATGTAACAATTTGCAATAGAGAATTGATTTTGTATTTTATGCCTAACAGTTACTCTTTAAAGAGGGCGTATAACCTCCAAGTGGACAGTAATCTGGGGTACTGTATATTTTGCTGAACTCTAGGCCTAAGCGAAGACCACTGATGATGCCCACATAACAGAGATATAACTCTTTCTTTCTTTTCTTTTTACATAGGGTATCCATGGCAATTGTTAGAGTAATCCTTGGAAAATGCAGTAAAATCAGAAGTCCATAAAAGCATCCGAAATGTCCTGGTCTTTAAACCAGCTGGACCTTAGTGTTAATATATGTTTCTGAGGCTATCAGATGATACTAAAGCTGAGGATTTTACTGGTAGCACAATATGCATGAAAATTGTCACCTGTGGCACCGTATCAATCAGCTTCTGTATGCACCATATCCAGCTCCAAGTCATGTTCTCAGCAGGAAATCAAATCATAAATGACCTGTGACTGATCAGTCTAATTATGACACTTGTCACACTGTAATGTCCCTCTACTTTGAAGAGGACCACAAGGGAGATTTATGTTTCACTGTCTTGTAATAATTACATTGGAGATGGCTTAACCCTCCTGCAACGCTTCAGTGCACAGGTCAGCTAATAAGCAATTGCACAACAGTCCGGGCCAACAATCTGTAGTCTCACCACCAGTTGTATTATGGTCACAAATAAAACTGTAAACCAGCAAGACTACATCATGTATTTTCTTCTTCTTTGTATATTGACATATTAACAACATAGTATACTGTGAGGAAACGCGGAAAAGCCGCCGTCTCTCAGGGTGAGGCGGCTGTTTCCGCGTCCAGCATGACGTCACAACGAAAAACCGCCGCATGCCGCATAGGCAGAGCGCCGGAATCCGCATTGGGAACGGTGGAATCCGCATTGGAAGCGGCGGAATCCGCATTAGAGGCGGCTCCCATGCTCGGTTCACTGGATACATTGCAAGGCAGTACTGGTGTGGCTGGGACTGATAGTCGTCCAAGATTCAGACTGACACGCGCGCGCACTGAGGCAAAGCTTATATAGCGGACAGAAGTAGGTCAGCTGACCAAGCTGGTCAGCTGACAATTCTGAGCCCTCTCATTGGTCCAGCACTTAGGGAGGGGCTGGAGAGTGGCTGTGTATATATACTGCTGGCTGTTCAGTTGCTGGTTGTCTGGCGTTGCAATCATTACGTGGTAGCACGCAGACCTGAGTCAGATCCGAAAGTGTGCCGGGACCAGCTGGAGCTGTAATCCTACACTTAGCTAGATTTGTTGATAGTTTAAAGTACTAGTTTGATTGTGATTATCTGTTATGACCTTCTGCCTGCCTGACCATTCTCCTGAATTCTGATCCTGTACTTTGTCTTTCTGATACTCTGTTGCCGAACCCCGGCTCGTCCTTAGACTCTGCTTCTGCCTTCTGATTTTGTACCTCGATATTTCTGATACCCTGTTGCCGAACCCTGCTTGTACTTCAGACTTTTGTCTCTGCCTCCTTAAACTGTACTTTATCTGTCCGTGTGTTTACGACCTGGCTCGTCCGACCTCGAGAACCGACCTTACTGTTAGAGGCGGTTCCCAGTCCTGATAGTGACACTCCCTCTTGAGTGTCACTCTCGTTCTGTCGTTCCTTCTCTCAGCCTGACTCCTCCCTCCGGGAGAGTCCAGAAGGAATTGGGCAGTACTCCTTACTGCTCTGAGGCTCAGTCCTCTCATTACTACTGTTTGCACCAAACACTCTGCTTAGGTGTCCAGAGGTTAGCTTGTATATCGGATTATCGGTGATACTGCAGATCATCTATAATCTGGTATATATCTGTATTTCCAGTGATACTGCAGATCACCGGTAATCAGATCCTCTCTGTGCTACACCGATCGTTACATATACAAAGTTTAATTCTTATATGTTCAGCGTATTTCTTCAGCTTGTTTCTTCTAATGTACATTCTGTAGAATATGTTGTGATTTGCAATGCATTTTGTGAAATGCACATTAGCGGTATTTGCACAAATCATTTTGTATTGCCTGACTAGAGATGGCCCAAACCTCCGATTTTAGGTTTGCGAACCTCCGTAAACGTGCGAGAACCGCAATAGACTTCAATGGGGAGGCGAACTTTGAAAACCTGAAACATTTATGCTGGCCACAAAAGTGATGGAAAAGATGTTTCAAGGCGTCTAAAATCTGAGTTTTTGCATGGATGAGTGGGATAGTCATCAAAAGTCCCGGGGAAAAATCTGGATTTGACGCAAAGCAACGTTTTAAGGGCAGAAATCACATTGCATGCTAAATTGGAGGCCTAAAGTGCTTTAAAACATCTTGCATGTGTATACATCAATCAGGGAGTGTAATTAGAGTATTGCTTCACACTGACACACCAAACTCACTGTGTAACGCACCGCAAACAGATGTTTGTATTGTGATGGCCGTGCTGGACTGGTGCGCACCAAGGCGAGAGTGCAGGCGATAGCGGTTTTCAAGCCCATATGGTCGCCAGGCTGAGGTAGCTCAATGACAGAACAACAGTGATTGTCCAGCTGATCGAATTTGGTCTGCCCACAATGAAGCAACAACATTATTATCTTTAGTGTGCCACCCCCTGAGACACTCATATAGCCGGCGGTCATGGCTTTATTGTGATACACAAGCTCCTTCCAAGGGGAATTGACACAAGAACATGCCTTTTGTTTTGTTGTTGCAGCCGCAGTGCAGCCAGAAAAATGAGGCAGGCGTGTACATGCACCACAAAAATTATTATAGCTGCCGCTGCTAGCAGCGGCCTTAAAAATTCAGGAATCTGCCTGGAGTCCTGGACCCTGTTGGTGGTGGCAGAGAAGGCAGTCAAGCGGCCTGCAGGCAGAGATGCTGTGTGCGGGGACTGACTTAGTCTTTGGGCGGGCAGTAGCCATCCGGGATCCATGCCTCATTCATTTTGATAAAGGTGAGGTACTGAACACTTTTGTGACTTAGGCGACTTCTCTTCTCAGTGACAATGCCTCCAGCTGCGCTGAAAGTCCTTTCTGACAGGACGCTTGAGGCAGGGCAAGACAGAAGTTGGATGGCAAATTGGGACAGCTCTGACCAGAGGTCAAGCCTGCGCACCCAGTAGTCCAAGGGTTCATCGCTGCTCAAAGTGTCTACATCCACACTTAAGGCCAGGTAGTCGGCTACCTGCCGGTCTAGGCATTGGTGAAGGGTGGAGGCATTGGCTAAGGCGAGGCATTGGACTAAAGAATGTCCGCATGTCCGACATCACCATGAGATCGCTGGAGCGTCCTGTCCTTGCCTGCGTGAACATGGGAGGACGAGGATTACTGGCAGTGGCACCTTTATTGTTGTGCTGTGACATCATCCTTAAACGCATTGTAAAGCATAGTTGCCAGCTTGTTCTGCAAGTGCTGCATCCTTTCTGCCTTCCGGTGATTTGGAAACATCTCGGCCACTTTGTGTCTATACCGAGGGTCTAGTAGCGTGGCTACCCAGTACAGCTCATTCCCCTTGAGTTTTTTTATACGGGGGTCCCTCAACAGGCTGGACAGCATAAAAGACGCCATCTGCACAAAGTTGGATGCAGACGTACTATCCATCTCCTCTTGCTCTTCCTCAGTGATGTCAGCTAAGTTCTCCTCCTCCCCCCAGCCACGATCAATACCAGGGGAAAGTTGAGCAGCACAAGCCCCCTGCGACACCTGCTGCAGTTGTTCTTCTGCATCCTCCTCCTCCAAAACAACACCTTCCTCATCATCTGACTCCTCTTCCCCAAACGACTCTTCCTCCTCCTCCTCCTCCCCCCCTGTGCTGCCGCAGGTGTTGAGGAATCATCTGCTTCTGCTGAGAATTGATCCCACAACTCTTCCTCCCATTCCTGTTCCTGTTCACGCTCCTCCACAGCTTGATCCACCACTCTATGCACGGCATTCTCCAGGAAGAAGGTATATGGGATCAAGTCGCTGATGGCGCCTTCACTGCGACTCACCAGGTTTGTCACCTCCTCAAACGGCCACATGAGCCTGCAGGCATTTTGCATCAGTGTCCAGTACTTCGGCCAGAACGTCCCCATCTCCCCAGACTGTGTCCTTTGTCTGTAGTTGTAGAGATACTGTTTGACGGCTTTCTCCTGTTGTAGCAGGCGGTCGAACATCAGGAGGGTCGAATTCCAGCGAGTCGGGCTATCGCAAAGGAAGCATCTCACCGGCAAGTTGTTTCTCCGCTGAATATTGGCAAAGTGCACATGGCCATGTAAGACCGCCTAAAATGCCCACACACCTTCCTGAACTGCTTTAGGACGTCCTGTAAGCCTGGGTACTTAGACACAAATCTCTGAATTACCAGATTGAGCACATGTGCCATGCAGGGTACATGTGTCAACTTTCCCAAACTCAAAGCCGAAATGAGATTGCTGCCGTTGTCACACACCACGTTGCCGATCTCCAGGTGGTGCGGGGTCAGCCACTGATCCACCTGTTTGTTCAGAGCTGCCAGGAGAGCTGCTCAAGTGTGATTCTCCGCTTTGAGGCAAGACATGTCTAAGATGGCGTGACACCGTCATACCTGGCATGCATAATAGGCCCTGGGGAGCTGAGGCTATGTAGCTGGAGAGGAGATCGCAGCACCAGTAGAGTTGAACTGCCACTCAGCCAAGAAGGAGGAGGCGGACGACAGCAAAGAGGATGTAGCAGGAGAAGAGGAGAAGGCAGCAGGCCTGCCTGCAAGCCGTGGAGGTGTCACAAGTAGGTCCGCTGCACAGCCACGTACTCCCTGCTTGTCAGCGGTCACCAGGTTGACCCAATGGGCTTTGTAAGTAATGTACCTGCCATGACCGTGCTTGGCAGACCAGGCATCCGTGGTCAGATGGACCCTTGACCCAACGCTGTGTGCCAGAGATGACACCACTTGCCTCTCAACTTCATGGTACAGTTTGGGTATCGCCTTTTTAGAGAAATAATTGCAGCCTGATATCTTCCACTGTGGTGTCCCAATGGCCACAAATTTATGGAAGGCCTCAGAGTCCACCAGCTGGTATGGTAACAGCTGGCGAGCTAACAGTTCCGCCAAGCCAGCTGTCAGACGCCAGGCAAGGGGGTGACTGGCAGAAATTGGCTTCTTCCGCTCAAAGATTTCCCTCATGGACACCGGACTGCTGCTGTGGGCAGAGGAGCAGGAACCGTTTAAGGTGAGAGGCGGAGTGGAGGAGGGTGACTGTGATTGTGAATATGCAAGGGAGAAAGCGGCTGAAGATGCCGCACCTGAAGGAGGAAGAGGAGAAGGAGGGTGGCTTTTCTTTTGTGTGCTGCTTTTCCTCTGGTGCTCTTCCCCTTGCAGTTTGTGCCTTTTCTGCATGTGCCTTTGTAAGGCAGTTGTCCCTACGTGGGTGTTGGCCTTTCCACTGCTCAATTTTTGGAGGCAGAGAGAACAGATGGCATTGCTCTAATCTAAGGCAGACACACTTAAAAATGTCTAAACCTCTGACCCCCCCTGGGGTGATGGCACTATGGTGGCATCAGCAGCTGACATTGAAGGGCATGTTGGCTGGCTGTCCATAGGTGGCGATACATGGCGCCGGACACTGCCACCAGCTGTTTCTGACGACAAGCTCCTCCTGCTTCTTTCAGGAACTCGTCTCCTCCTACTCCTCTCTGACTCCCCCTCTGAACTGTCCCCTTGGTCATCTTGTCTCTTAGGATCCCACGTGACATCCATATCATCGTCATCATCATAATCATCCTGCCCAGCTTCACTTGTCTCAGACACCTCATAAACTGCACCAACAGCAGGTACTTCATCATCCTCCTCCTCCTCACAACTTACGTCCATAGCGTCGCCTAACTCAGACATAAGAGGTTGTGTAACTTGCTTAGCGCCTTCATCTTGTTGTAACAGTAGTTGCTGTGAATCGGTTAATTCCCCACCAAATAACTCCTGCGAAGGGTAAAATGGAACGGATGTGGTGCTAGTAGTAGCGCTGGTGGCTGCGGAAGATGAGGTGTTCTGTGTTAAATAGTCAACCACGTCCGGACAATCTTGGGAGTTGATGGGACGTGCCTTCTTCTGAGCACTGTACTTTGGTCCAGGGCCGCACGACCACGAACAGACCTGCTGGGTGGCCTGCCTCTACCTGTTTTGTCCATATCGGGGGGATGAAGTGAAAGGTATGCACTGACTTGACTAATACAATGTGCAGTCACACAGGTGCAGTTAACAGGTATGCACGGAGTATATCACACTGCGTGTGCTCACGTAGGTAGGTGGGTGCACTGAACAACAGGTAGGTATATGCAGTGATGGGTATTACAAATATGCACCTGTCACACACACGTACCGTGAACAGGTACAGTGACTGGTGGTATTAAATAGCACACTGCGTGCGCTCACGTAGGTGGGTGGATACACTTAACAACAGGTAGGTATATGTAGTGCTGCTGGGTATTACAAATGTGCCCGTCACACACACACACATGTACCGTGAACAGGTGCAATGACGGGTGGTATTAACAATGCGTGCACTCACGTGGGTAGGTAGGTAGGTGGACTAAACAGTGAACAGGTGCAGTGATTGGGATTACAAATGTGCAGCTGCCTGTCACACACACAGTTAGTCACTGAATGTGCTGGGCCTGGCAGTGGCACGGTAGGAATTAAGGGGCCAAAGGCCAGCTGCGACTGACTGACAGGGCTGTATATAAATATAATGCAAGTGGGCCACACACACACAAATAAAAAATAGATCACAAGAACAAGATTAGCTCTCAAAAGAGCTGTTGTGGGGTGCTTTTTTTAGCAATAAGAATCAGCAAGGAGCAAGCTAACAAGCCTACAAGAGCCTAACTGAGCTTTTCCTACGAGAGTCTGCAGCATCTCGCCCTTCTATAATTACTGCAGGCACATGAGTGAGTAAAATGCCTGACGCTGCCTGCCTTTTATAAGGGGGGGGGGCCTCCAGGAGGGAGTGTAGCCTGATTGGCTACAATGTGCCTGCTGACTGTGGTGTAGAGGGTCAAAGTTGACCCTAATGATGTACTATAGGGGCGAATCGAACTTCCGGAAAAGTTTGCGGTTCTCCACGATCGAGAACCCTGGAAGTTTGCCGGGAACCGTTCACCGGCGAACCGTTCAGGCCATCTCTATACCTGACTTGCTGGGTTTGTAAAACTGACTTTGTAAACTTCAGATGAAACTTGGATAGCCTGAACAGAAGTCTGTGAACCTTACCACTACATTTACATAGTTTTTTTTATACATTAGACATACTAAATGTGTTGGCTTTTTAACCCCTTGTTTTTCTTGCCCCCCTAGAACTGGTTCTTTTTGTCACTGGAAAAGGGGAAACACTTGGGAATAATAATATTCAATTCGCTTTTTCTTCAACGTTCTCTCTTAAGAGTTTATGGTCCATATGCAGTTTCCTGAATATTCTTCCAGGTGATATTTTCAAACTTGTTAATAAAATGCCTATAAAACCACCAGCAAGCAGGAACAAACTCAATATCATATTGATAGTACTTTTTCACCTTTTTGGTACTTTTTCATTTGCAAAATGCTGAAAAGTTACTTTACATGGAAGATAAAAAGTATCTCCTAGGAGAAAACTCAGGAGAAAAAGTTACTTCCATATGGGTCTATGTTTCATCTTTTGTTTAGAATAACCTTTCAGCACTCTGCAATTGAAAAAGTACCAAAAAGTAGGTGGAAAAGTACAGTCAAAATGATTGAGTATTTTCTTGCTTGCTGGTGGCTTGCGCCTGTGCAGTAGAGGGGAGCCAAATGGGTTGGCTATTTCCGCCTGAGCCTGAGGGGAAAGCCGCTCGCTACTGAGCCTGCATTCAGTGGCATTTGCTGATGTTTCTGTTTTGATGTGTGCGTGGGTCCCAGCTCAGGATCGGGCAGATCCAGAAGCTTCCTTCTCCCGAGGTAAGTACTTTTTTTACATACAGATTTCCTTATGTTTGACTACATTTGCCATATGCTTGTTTCGGGTGTATGATTCAGACACTACTGATACATGAAAGATCAACAGGATGCCAGGAAAACTGGTATTATTTAAAAGGAAATAAATATGGCAACCTCCAAGAAACTATCACCTAGGAGAACATTTAGGAGAAAAAGTGATTTGAATAAGGGCCATTAAGAGGGGGTGATTACTAGCAATGGGTGACTATCAGAGGGCAATATGAAGATTACTTACCATGTTTTTATTTAATTTTTTTAAAGGCCTGGAAGAAGAAAACGCAATTAGCTTTTACAAAGGTGATGGAATTAAAATAGCTATGAAGTCCAGCACAGTATGTAGGGCATGCAGTGTGCCGCTCCTCCAATGATATATGAAGGTAAGCAGGAAGAATACGCATGCTGAAAGCGTAATGAGTGTTGTTCCTGCTTGGAAAACCTTTAATCACATCAGCCAGAAACAGCAGCTCGGGCAGCAATACTGCATAAGATCACGACGAACAGGCACACAGCATATTAACAAGCATTCAAGACACTGTGCAGCATCTAGAATTCCACACTGCTCTCAGAAACAATATCTATGAAGCAATGACAAACACTAGGACATCTACCTGTAATGATAACAAAACAATACGCTTCCATAAAAGGCATTACTGTATACAAGTGATAGAAGGGTAATTGTTGTTAGATGGGAGGCTTGGATTTGGCTAGTTTATTCTATTTTTATGCCACCAACCTTCCTCTCTGCACTCTGCAGGAATTGTGTGTGATATCTTTTAAAATCAAGCATGCTGTGGCAAAAACGACAATCAATGAAACACATTCAGACTATTATAGACCCCATTATGTTTATACATCAGGTAAGGAGTTGAGGGGGGGTGGAGGATCAAGAAGGGCTTTATGCGAAAAGGTAAGGAGGAGTCTAGAGCACCCACTATGTATTAGTAGCGCTACCGGCTGCAGCACAGGTCACACATATCAAAGTAGTTCAGACATGTGCATGAAAAAGGGGTGCAAAGAAATTTGGACACCCAATTTCAGCTAGTAGAATATCAGTAAAATTTACCAATATTCTATGTTTCTAAAGTGTAAATTATCGTAGTAAAATATCAGTAAATAATAACGATGTACACTACAACTTAACCTAGAGAAGAAAAGAACACCAAGAGCCCAATATAGTGTAGTATGTACTGGTAATGGAAGATTTATAGACTAATTCAAAATGTAATACAAACCAGGGTTACCATTAGGCAACCACTGTCAAGGCAGATGGGGAGATTGTCCTGACCCCACTCAGGATTAAGAAGTCGCTCTCTGTAGTAGAAGAAGGAAGTGGGTACAACCCTCCACCTAGGGTGGGCTCAATGTAGCAATAAGATAACAGAGGCCCCAAAAGGATAAAAGGGACAAAATGAGCTTAAAAACCAATTTGGTAATAGAGGAGGCAGTGGTGGACTTACCCCCTCCAAGCAGAACACACGAAAGTAGATTTTCAGTCAAAAAACGTTTATTGGGTACTCCAAAATAAAGTGCAACACGTTTCGCAGGTTAAACCTGCTTCCTCAGGCAATACAGATAGGAGTAAAAAAAAGCATCTGCTAGTAACATCAAAGCTGAGCGCCTCTGTCCTCTGTCTACAACTTAACATAGCACTGCTCTCACACATAACCCTCCCTTACTGATGCCTAACCTTAACCACCACCCCCAACCCCACCTAACACCTAAAAATACCCTCCACTCCTAACCTTAAAAACACCCCCAATGCCTAACCCATTAGAAAACCCCCTCCAAACCTAACCTGAACCATGCCCCCTTGCCAAACACTTAACACCCCCCTCCACTCCAAACTTTAAACCCCCCACACCTAACCTTAATTGACCCCAGCTGCCAATCTGCCACTATTACAATAATGTTGGGGCACTGCCATAGGCGCCATTATAAATAGTGGCTGTAGTGTTAAATGTGTTATTTATTGGGCTCCCTTAGTGTGAAATTTGCTATGTATCGGGCACCCAAATTTCACATTATAGCCCCTATTTATAATAGTTGCAAATTTCTTATTATAGCGGGCACCCAAATTTTTCTGCTTCAGTTCAGACCTGGTCAAGACTGTAGGGAAAACTGGAACAAAAGTGGAGCAATTAACCAGAGATGTCACTCACTCACTTTTTAGCTGGTAAATTTAGGTAGCATTTTAGTTGGTTACTTTGCATAACGTTCCAGTTTCGCTCCAGTTTTTTATTTTTTTGCTCCTAGAATGAAATTCAGTTGATTTAGAAAGATAAATAGTAACGTGCTAAACATGAGAAAAATATTGGACAAACACTAGGTAATGAATGCATGTCTTTATTCCACCATAAATATGTATGTAGCTATGTAACAGCAGGCCACATCAATAACTACCTCAGATGAGTATACAATCACTTTTAAGACAGCCATACACATAGCAATCTAATCATTTCATTGAATATACAATAAATCTGGTGCATACATATAGTGTATTCCCTTTAGTCTACTTTCACCTTGCATTATGCTGCAGAGTGGTAGGAGTAATCCCTGCAAGCAGAGGTCACAGCAGTTATCACTGATGAGGATTGCTCACTGGGATTACGCAGGCTGGTTAAAAAGGCAACAAGAAGGGCAGAGCCTGTGAACACTGCTTCTGCCACAGAGGAGGTGAGTATAATCTTTTTTCCCACAGATTAAAATTAGGTGGCCGCTGGTAGATGCAGCCAACACCATATGCTGCTGGCTGCAACAATCTCTTATGTGAATCCTTAAAATGAACCTTAAGTCAGAAAAAAAAAATGAGTTTTACTCACCTGGGGCTTCTACCAGCCCCCTGCAGCAGTCCTGTGCCCTCGCAGCCACTCACCAATCCTCCGGTCCCCTGCTGCCAACCAGTTTCGTTTTTGCCGACAGGCCCGTCAGGACTGGCCACGCGTAGCTTTTTCCGCATTACCGACTGTAATTAGCGATATTGCGGGCCGAAACGCGTACAAAAATATGCGTTGCTGCATATCTATGCGTTTGTAATGCGGCAACGCGCAATAGCGCTAATTACAGTCGGAAATGCGGAGAAAGCTACGCGTGGCCAGTCCTGACGGGCCTGTTAGCAAAAACGAAACTAGCTGGCAGCGGGGGACCAGAGGATTAGTGAGTGGCTGCGAGGGCACAGGACTGCTGCAGGGGGCTGGTAGAAGCCCCATGTGAGTAAAACTAATTTTTTTTTCTGGCTTAAGTGTCTCTTTAAGGTGGGCACAAACGATACAATAAAATTATCCGATTTTACAGCAATTCGATAAATATGATCGGATCTACCCCAAAAAATTGAAAGCTTTTTTTTTTCATTCTACTGAAAAATCTGATCAGATTTCCCGTGTTTTTTTTTTTTTTTCCAAATTGTTTATCGATCCGGAATGTTGGAATTTTTTCTTAAATTTTTCTAAAGATTGTATGGTGTGAGTTAGATTGTAAATTTATTAATATACACATCCCAGCAATTCTCTCAGAGTTTCCAATCCTTTCTATCATAATTGGGGAAAAATTGAACATATGTGTGTGGTACATTGGTCATATTTTTTAAATGTTACAATCACTCAGAAAAATTTAGATTTCTATAGTGATATGAGCGCTCCTCTCAGTTTGACAAAATGTCCTTAAATATGGATCGCTGCACAAATGGGGGGTATCACCACCCTAGATAGACAGTAATTTAGAGCTCGTGCAGCTCTCACAATGTCCACAATACAGAGTCCAGGTAGATCATTTAAAAATAGTCTGAAGTTAATCACAACAACAAGCTTTAAAACATCAAATAGAGGTATAGTATAAAAGCCTCCACACTTCAAACATCAGACCCTGTGTGCTTGTGATTAACCAGCGTATCCACCACCATGAAAATAAGTGAATTACTCGCACACCAGACAGCATGGCTGACCATTATACACCAGCTAGCAGCGTTTTTGTATAATAAATTTATTGCAATTCTTAAATTTAACAGATATTTACAAAAAAATTGTATGGTGTGTGGCACCTTGACAGTGGCGGACAAAGCCAACAGTGGGCCCCTGTGTTGAATAAATTAAGGAGACCCCATGCGAGTGGCTGTGGTCATAACAGATCATGGGTGGATCCAAATAAAGTTTCTAACATAAGGGTACATTCTGTACGGGCCAGTGAAAAATGGCGCCCAGCGCCAATAGATAAAAATGGCGCCCCATTCACTTACATTATACAACGATATTTATTGTTTTAAATGTTAAAAAATGGCGCCAACCTTTTGAACGTAATTTAATGTTTTAAAACCTAGGGTTTTTTTTGTCTTGCCGTTTGCAGCCATTTGGAAAATGTCTGCCCGCCGACTTTAACGTTTAATAGCAAAGCCCCCTTAAAAGATAGAAACACCAAGTTTGCAGGGAATGTGAAGAAGAACAGTGGGAACAAGAGGAAAAAAAATGTCAAAAAGACCTTATACTTTTTGAGAAAATAAATTTTAAAATTCTCCTTCTGACCTTGGGGAAAATTAAATGCGGTTAATAGCAAAGCCCCCTTAAATGCCAGAAACACCCAAATTTGCAGCGGATATTAGGAAGAACAGTGGGAACAAGAGGAAAAGATTTTTTTCAAAAAGACCTTATACTTTTTGAGAAAATCGATTTTAAAAGTGAAAAGAAAAAAAAGCATACATTTAGGCTTCTTGCACACCAAGACGTTGCATTAGGTGCCACGTTAAGGTCGCATAACGTGCACCTAACACAATGTATGGTGCTGCAAGAGCCGACGGTAGAGTGAGCCGCGTTAGGCGGCTCGATTCCTATAATGTCTCCCAGAATGGCGCTGATTGGCCAGCAGGACCACGTGATGCGGAGCGAGACACCTCGCATCACGTGGTCCCGCCGGCCAATCAGCGCCCGCCAGTGCAGTGAATATTAAGTAGCCATGTGCGCGGCTACTGTAGCTGGCTCTCCCCGCCTCCTCTCCGCCCCCCACTGCGCATGTGCAAACAGTCTAACGCGGCTATAGCCGCTCCAACGCCGTAGCATGCTGCACTTTGCGCAGGACGTGCAGCGTTACATGTAACGCAACGTGGGCTGTGTGAACAGCCCACTTGTGTTACATTGCTGTGCGTTGGGGGAGCGTTACAGGCGCACTAACGTGCGCCTGTAACGTCTTGGTGTGTAAGCAGCCTTAAATCCGGTAATGACAGTTCTAAAGGGAAACAATTCCCGATGACTTTATCAGTTAATAGCAAAGGACCCTTAAATTCTAGCAACTCCTAATTTGCAGGATATGTTAAAAAGATACTGGGAAACAATATTTAAAAAAAAATATTTATCTTATTTAAATGTTTGTTTTATGTTCAGAGTGTGGGAAATTTTTTGTAAAAAATGACGTGGGGTCCCCCCTCTGGAGGCTCTGTAACCCCTTGTCTCCCATGCAGGCTGGGATAGCCAGAATGCGGAGCCCCGGCCGACTGGGGCTTCTCACCCTGAGCTATACCAGCACGCATGGTCCATGGTATGGGGGGGGGGGGTTTCTGGGAGAGAGGGGCGACCAAGCCTTACCCGCTCACCCGAGCCCTTGTCCAATCCATGGACAAGGGGCTCTTCTCCACCTCCGGTGCCCTAGGAGGAGGTGGGGGCGACGACTCCCTGGGGGAAGGGGTTCATGGTGGCATTTGGGAGTCCCCTTTAAGAAGGGGAACCCAGATGCCTGCCCCCCTCCCAGGAGAAATGAGTATAAGGGTGCAAATGACCCCTTACCCATTTCCATAAAGGGTTAAATGAAATAAAAACGCAACGAGAAAAGTAATTAACTAAGTATTAATTAACCAGAAATACTTACCTGTACCTTTAAGAAAAAATTCCCACGCCATTATCCTCGGAACAGGTCCCGCGCTATAATCTGTTATGTCCCACGACGACAGTATCCTCTGTCTTGCGATCTTCAGAAATACTTATCTGTACCTTTAAGAAAAAATTCCCACGCCATTATCCTCGGAACAGGTCCCGCGCTATAAACTGTTATGTCCCACGACGACCACTGACTCAGCTCCTCAGAAGAGCTCACAATCTAATCCTAAGTAGTAGTCACAGTCTAATGTCCTACCATGTGATTATTATGTATTTATTTAGCACTGACATCTTCTGCAGCACTTTACAGAGTACAGTGTCACTAACAATCTCTCAAAGGAGCTCACAGTCTAATCTTACAATAGTATAATGTCCCGCCCTATTATTATTATGAATTTATGTAGCAGACATATTCTGCAGCACCTTCACAGAGTCCATAGTTATGTTACTGACTGTCCTCAGAGGAGCTTACTATCTAATCCCTATCATTGTGAGAGGTAGCCAAATGGGGGGAAATGATGCAGGAGGGCAAATACAGCCACATGGAAGGGAGTGACATAGGGTGGGAGAGACAGACACATTGAGGGGAGTGACACAGGGAAGAAAAGACAGCAACATGGGATGAGTAAGGCATAGTGACACAGGGGAACAGACTCACCAGCTGTTCTGCTACGCTGGCCTGTGACCCACATCTTACAACAGGCTGTGTGTGTGTGTGTGTGTGTGTGTGTGTGTGTGTGTGTGTGTGTGTGTGTGTGTGTGTGTGTGTGTGTGTGTGTGTGTGTGTGTGTGTGTGTGTGTGTGTGTGTGTGTGTGTGTGTGTGTGTGTGTGTGTGTGTGTGTGTGTGTGTGTGTGTGTGTGTGTGTGTGTGTGTGTGTGTGTGTGTGTGTGTGTGTGTGTTGCGAATACGCATCTGAATTCTGCACTAGAGGCAATGGGCCATAACTCGGGGCCCCGGAGTCAGGGGGACACTAATTCATGCAACAACTGCAATTAACAACTAATGATACTGGTTGCATGGTGATTGGCTTTAAGGCGCGAAAAGAAGTGAGAAGGTCTTTACAGCCACCAGAAGCCAGTAATATATAACACATCACCAGTCTCCACAAGGCCCTCCATGGACCCCCATTTTGCCGCGCACACCAGACCCCCAGAGGCTACGGGACCCATAGCAGCCACTACAACGTCACTGCCAAAGCACATTGTTCTCCTCACCCCTCCCACCAGAGGCCACTTCATTGTGCATCGTCCCTTCTACATAGAAACAGATGTGTTGCTTTGCTATAGCAGAGGACAGCATTCAGCTGAAATGTGTGTGTTTGCAAATTAACATGTGACTTACCAGAAGGGAGGAGCTTCCGAATCCATACAATTTCCGATTTCTGAGTTTCACATTGGAAATCTGCTTTCCACAGTGGAAATCTGTATGTGGAAATTGGAATTTTGCAGAATTACTGCATTACCGAGACTCTGAAGTTTTGTACCAATCACAAGACCCGGGAGCATTAGACCAATCAGAGAATCAGTATTGTACCTGAGAAATCGGATTACCATGGAATTTTTAGGTCACTCTCTCAGATAATGCACAAATTTACTGAATACAGAAGCTGCCGATCGAAAATGCGGATTCGCGCACAATAAATAATTTGTTTATTAAAGGCACTACAAAAAAGAGGTGGGCACTCAAAAGTGAAGCAATGCATTACTCTGACCTAATATTTTCTAAAGGAGAAAAAGTAGCAACAAGTGCCAGAGAGGTTACTTATACATCATTATAAGAATTCAAATGTCAAATAAACCCTTTAGGGTTTACACCATGCACATTGCGATATAACATAAGTTATAATCACAAAGCAATGCGCCACAATGATCGGCCAATGGGCAGGTTCACACGCATTGTCACCATGCTGCATCGTATCCTATCATAATAACACAAGCTAAGTTGTTCTCTACCAGACACCAGCGCCCATATGCAATTCTACTTTTCTGATACGTGTTCTCCTAGGAGATAATTTTTCATTTTCTATCCTATATAATAAAATACAAGTGTCCCTGTGCCTGTCCCTGTGTCAGTGCTTTGCGCTACTGCGCATGTCAAGAACTGACAGCCGTTGGGACCGGACGCAGGGCGGGCAGGCGGGTGTGCGCACTGAATGGCGGCGGTGGCGGTGTGAAGAGGCCTAGAGCCCGTTTAAAATAATTTTCCAGCACTTTTCAACTGAAAAGGTACTGAGAAGTAAGTGCAAAAGTACTAAAAAAATTATTTTGAGTATTTTCTTGCTTGCTGGTGACTTAAAAGGTATTTTATTGACAAATTTAAAAATATCACCTAGGAGAAAACTCGGGTGAAAAAGTGAATTGCATATGGCCACAGGCACGTTGTGCTGGCGATAAGGTACCATGCATTGCAATGTGTGCAATACCAGAATATGCCCAGTTTGAAAGTTGTGAAGTGATGCATACACACCGCAACAGATTCAGCATGAACTTAGCCTAAAACTTAAAAAAAATATAAATAGGAGCAGTTATTTGGGATGGGTGGAGAGAAAGATAACACCCCCCCCCCCCCCCAGACTTTGTAAACTATGCTGAGGAACATCACAAAGGCTACGTTCAATGTGGTGCATTGCGGCACAACGGCCGCTTTGTAACACAGCTTGCTGCACTGCAATGCACCACCTATACGACATTCATTGTGGTGGGTACATTGTGGTATAACGGTAGGCAGCATCCTAACACACTACATGCAGTGCGTGACCACAAAACCCTTGCATTAACAGTGAAGCATAGTTTTCATTGACTGTACACTTCACTGCATGTTTCCGGGAACACAAGGCAATGGCCAATGCGAAAGTAGCCTATAAATTTAAATCTTTTTATTTTTAGAAGTCAGATATACTGTCTGTGCATTATGCAGTGGGGTAGAGAAGCAGCTGTAAAAAAGAATGTTTTAGAAAACTCTCCGTACAGTGCAAAAAAATAGAATAAAATAAATGCTGCTACGCATGCATACCATCACACAACCATTATTTCAGGAACCTTTTATGGACTCCAGCTGTGATCTGCTATAAAGGTACATGCTACACATCCAATCATAATTGGCCAATTTTACCACCTCCATGTAATATGAGGGCCAACAGATTGTGAATACTTTGAGGCCTCTTTCTCAGTGGGACATTGCGTGTGATGCGACGTTAAAGTCGCACAATGTGCCCCTAATGCAGCGCATGTAAATTATGAAATTAGACGTTATTTTGCATTGTGTTATGTGTCTCTTGGTGCGCCGTTTTCATTGTGTACTGATGGAACAAAAACGGCGCATGCGTTACATGTAAAAAAACCAAAAAAACATTACTGAGCATTTGCAACACACATAACGCAGAAAATGTAATGATAAACGCACAGCATGCAGCACCTTCTAAATATTGCTACACGTTACACACAACGCAACGTGTGCACTGTGAATGTCGCACAGACTTTGTATTGCTGTGCGTTAGTCGGCGTTATACATTTTTATAACGTGCGACTTTAACGTCTCACTGTGAAAGAGGCCTGAACAGATTAAGTTCATAAGTTTTCAAACTACATGGAAGTGGTCAAATTGGCCAATCAAAATACCATAACACAGGGGAGGAGAGGTTTGTAAACAATTTAATGAAATTCAGCTTCAGTTTGCAAGATTGCTCTCCAATTATTTCCATCCCTAGAGAACCTTAGTAAATTGTGACTCAGGGCTGGTGCACACCTAGAGTGCTTCTGAGCGCTTTGAAAAGTGCTTGACTAATGTATTTGAATGGAATGGATCACACCAGAGCGATGTGATTTTTTTCCCCAAATGCAAACGCAGGTCCTGCAGCACTTCCATGGCGATTCTGCCTCAGTGTTAAAAGGAAACATCCTGTGCGCTTGTTAATGTCATAGCTGTATGTTAATCCAAGTTTCATATATATGCACTTAATAGATATAAGGTGACACTAATGTTTCATAAGGCCAATGTAACACAGATGATTGTAAATTAACAGAGTTACCCTTTAACGTTAGACTCAGATTCTTTCATTGCTGACATGCTCTAGCTAAGACCTAGTACTGTGTGAGTTTTTTATCTTTCAGGAATGTCTACACAGATATGCTGCGCCTGGCACTGCAAACCTCCCATCGGAGGATGTTTCGAGTCCCGCAAGCTAAGACCTTGGAAGTAACTATGTGAGCAAGATGCTGAATAGATTGTGTGCTGGAGACCATACCAGGTGCAATGCTGTGGGAATTCTCCACCCTACTTGAGTAAAGAGGAAAAACTCTCAGAGACATACATTATTATTGGACAAGTAAAATTACATCATGACTACGTACTTTGGGGTATAAGAACTAATGCACAGCGGAAGTAAAGCCAGAAACCTTAAACTGTCTTGATCCTTTTACTAGGCTTACTTGGTTTCCTGCATGTATACATGTGACATTTTTGAATAAAGCCATATCTTGTTTTTCTTTTCATCTCCTGACGTATTTTTGAAATCTTGGTGTATTGGTAAGTAAGTGACTTCCACACGCTCCACGGCGTGGGTCACGTGGTCCAGCTGACATTATCAGGTCTGTACTGCGCAGTACAGACCTCATGACGTCAACCGGACCACGTGACCTGCGCTGTGGAGCACACAGAAAGCTGACCAGGAAGCCGACCTAGCAAGGTTGGCTTCTGCAGCAGAGGACACCGGGAGCCACTTGAGCTGCGGTGAGGGCACAGGATGGCAGCCAGGGGCTGGATGAGGCCCCAGGCAAGTTGATTTTGTTTGTTTTTTGTGCTTGGACCTTCCCTTTAAGTATAGGATAGTGGAAAATCGCTCTAAAAAGCGCTAGAACAGAGTGATTTTCCAAGCCTTTTTTTTTTTTTTTTTTACAAAAGCTGTACACTTCCAGCTCTACTGTACAAAAAAATTAAAAAATTGCTACACCAAAATGCCCCCCAAAAAATTGCTAGGCATAACTAGAAAATCGCTAGGCACATGCTTAGAATCGCTTTGAAAAAAACACTTCTAAAAACACTGAGCGTTTGCAATTCAGCTAGCGGTTTGAGGGCTGAAACCCACTAGAGTGATTTGGTGAGCGTTTAGGGAGTGATTCAAACCGCTAGCGATTTCCCTAAACGCTCAGCTAATGTTAATGGATGGGCCAAATTCCACTGGAGCGGTTGGTATTACCAAAATCGCAAACTCAGGACATGAGCATTTTTAGCGTTTCTGCAATGTAAAGTATATAAACGCTGGCATAATCGCTCGTCAAAACCTACACAGACCGATTTTGCTAGCGTTTTTACATTACTGCACACTGTAACAAAATTAAAATTAATTGAAAGGACCAATCATAATTAAAAACGCTAATCACTAATTGCTACACAACCGCTGGCAAATTGATTACACTTTTTTAAATCGCTACCGAAAACGCTCATGAAATCGCTTACAAACCGCTCATACAAAACGTTAGCAATTGCGATTAGCAACAGCGTTTTGTAGTGGGTTCCAGCCTTTAGGTGTGCACTGGCCCATATTCTTAGCACAGCCCAACTGTTGCTCAGTGTGTGCTACGTGTGTGTAAGAAGCCTTTGTTATTTGCACTGTGCCATGCTAGTGTACTGTCTTCCTGTGCTTAACAGACACAGCAGAGACAATATACTAAATAATTAACATGTTCTGTTCAAACTAGATACTTACTAACCACATCTTTGTTGTTAACATTGTTGTCATTTAGATGCCTAAAACCTGATACCCACTTTCAATTATCATTGGCCAATTACTGATTCCATATAGTATGAGGGTTTACCTACACAATCTGCACATAGTATTCAAAATCTGTTGACCCACATGCTACATGGAAGTGGCACAATTGGTCAGTGATTGGCCAGTCATATTTGAAAGTGTGCACCAGGCTTATGCTGGATACACACGTTGCGTTTCCGCGTTCGATGCGGCGTTCGATTCGCGTCGATTCGATTATTTCTGAGCATTTCCGAGCGCATTTCGATTATTTTTAGGTCGAATGCCATGTAAAGTATGGCAAATCGACCTAACGATCCATCGAACTGCGAATCGGACATGTTGGAAATAATCGAAACGACGCGAATCGAACGCTGCATCGACGCGGAAACGCAACGTGTGTATCCAGCATTAAAGCCTGGCAAACACCTCAATTTTTGATTGGCTAATTGTACTACTTCCATGTACCAGCCAGCAGATTTTGAACACTATAAACAAATAGTATAGGTAAGCCCTCAAAATACATAGAAGTGGTAAAGTTGGACAATGATTGGCCAATTAAAATTACGTGTGTTTCAGGCTTACGATTATGTGTAAACATATGCACATACTGATATCATCATTTTTTTCTTTCCAATTTAACAAAATTTGCCATTTCTACTGCCTAATATACATCTTTTCTACTCCACATACATGTAGATTGACTGGTGGCATCAAAATGCCACACATAGATACAGTTTACATTCAGTTCTATTTTTGTTTTTCTAAAGTATAATCAGTTTTACTTGTCAAGCTCCTTGCATGCTACAAGTAGGGCTTGATTCACAAAGCGGTGCAAAGTGTTTGCACGCCAGTGAAAAGCCCCTTATCACGCCTAAACTCACTTTAGGCGTGATAAGAAGAAACTCGCGCGAAGTTACCGCGCGTACGCGCGTAAGTGCGCGCGCAGCACCCGACGCTTCGCGCGAAGCTCCCATTAAACCCTATGGGACTTTGCGTACGCGCGGTAACTTCGCGCGAAGAGCAGGAAAAAGCGGTGATAACTCAGTGGTGAAAAGGTCATCACGCCTAAAGTCTTTTAGGCGTGATAACTGGGTTATCACCGCTTTGTGAATCGAGCCCGTAATGGTGATTTCAAGACAAACATCCTACATTTCAAATATTTGCAAAGTACCTCAAAACTGCCCATACTGAGGTGTTAGCTGAGCCAGCAAGTACAAAACAATCAATGCAGATGATCACAGTAAATGAGTCCACTAGTCTTCTCATTACAGAGGAAATCCCAGAATGATTTATCATTGGGCTATCATATCAAATAACGGTACAGGACAGTTCCTATTACTACAGGCATGCATACCTATCAGAACGTGCAGGTAGAGTGCCGTGACGTCACTACACGGCTGACGACACCTGACACCTTATTAGTGTGAAAAGCAGACACAATGCAGGTGCCTTTACGCCGCGCAATACCAGGCACTGAGCCTCTGCCCGCTACAACAGGCATCTGCCAGGCAGCACTCACCCGTTGAATCTGCAGCTGGGATGTCAGAGCGCTGTGACTGCTGCTGCTGAGTCAGCATGCTGCAGGGGTCAGTCTCCTGCTACTTGGCAGCAAAACAACAAAGGAAGCTCTTGATGTAAAAATGCAGTGTAAATTATTCCTGGAGTTCATAGCATCCATAGGGACTGCAAGACGAAACCTGCTTCCGTGCTACAGCCGCTTCCCCCTGCATAGTTCCATACTAATGCTGGCCATTATGACAGCAAAAATTGTCCTACAAAGTCTAATTACGCATGCGTGGTGCCAGCTGGCTGACTGACAGCTAAGCCCAATAATATGTGAGGAGATTTCTCCGGTATCCCTTTAGCTGTGCCTGCTCTCTAGCCACCTGGTGGTGCAGGCTCATACTGTACGTGTCGCCCACTCACTTGCAGTTGAATCTGCAGAGCAGCTCTCAGAAAGAGCTAGCCATATACAAATCGATGATTCTATCAACTTTCAATCTGATCGATATGTTTAATAAAAAAAAATAATAATAATTAAACTTCAACAAAAAAGCAATCAATCCCAGTATCACGCTGATTCTGTAGTGACATTCAATCCAACAGGAGCAGAGCAGAGTGAAAATAAACATGTGAGCAGATTTGAAAGCTCTATCTGGGTTGGTGCACATAGTTTCCAACTGTCCCTTTTTCGGAGGGACAATCCCTTTTTCGGAGCCCTGTCCCTCTGTCCCTCTTTCACCCTCATTTGTCCCTCTTTCAGGACTTTGTCCCTCTTTCTATGTAAATATATGTATTTCTCTACTAAACGTGTTTGATTGACTCTAAACTTTATTCCCAACCTTTAAATTGATATATTACTCATTTTAAAATGTTACTATGAAGGAAAATGAACCAGGATAGAAAGGACCAGTGTGGTTTGAATTACAAAACATATGTTTCTTATGAAATCTTTATGATACGCGTGACTAGAGGTGTGGTGAGGGCGTGGCCAGGGGTGTGGCAGGGGCGTGGATTAAGTGTTCCTTTTTCTCATCTCAAAAAGTTGGGAGGTATGTTGGTGCACACCAAGAGCGCTTCAGAGCGCTTTTCAGATCCACAGCACTTAGAAAAGCGCTTAGCTACTGAAATCCTATGAGCGTTGTGATTTTTCTAAAACCGCAAATGTGCTGCATGTAGCATTTTTTGGAGCAATTCAGCTTGAATGAATAGGCAAAAAATGCTCATTCCTTTCAAAAATCGCTCTTAAAATCACTTGACAAAATCGCAATCGCTAAGGGCTTGTTCACACCATGAGCATTTGCGTATTTTTTTAAGCACTGGCGATTTTAGAACTCGTCCTAAAAGCGCTTGTGCAAAGATTCCCTATGAGAGTGTTAATATATGAGCAGTTCAATTGCGATCCGCTTTTCGAAAGCGCTGCCTGTACCATTTTCTGAGCGGTTTGGCTCAATAGAAGGTATAGGGAAATCGCAAAGCGCTTGAAAAATCGCTTTTTATATCGATTTCCCGAGTGCTTCTATGAATAAATACATTGTATTTATTCATTTCTGGGTGAAGAGTTCACTTCCTGACTGACGTCAAACTATAATACGTAGTGCTGGCCCTGACTGAAGGGAGATCTCTGAGAGCTGGGTGAGTAATCTCTCATTTACACTCTGCTTGGGACTCTGCATAGGGAAAAAGGTAGGGAGGCACTAGGGGAGTGAGCTGCCTTTCCATCATCAGGCGCCTGTAGACACCTGCCTACAGTGCCTTATGGTAAATCCGGCACCGCATGTATTTAAAATTTTAAAATTTTTCATAATAATGGTCCTTTAAAGCGGAATTGTCACCATAAAATCCAAATTTCAACAGCAACTGGTCTGAGTGTGTTAAATGATAAAGATGCTAATCCTGCATTCAAAACTTTTAAAACTGTTTTTGCTGTTATGATTTGGAGTTATCACATACTTAAAGGGAACCTAAACTGAGAGGGATATGGATGTTTCCTTTTAAACAATACCATTTGCCTGGCAGTCCTGCTGACCCCTTTAGCTGCAGTAGTGACTGAATCACACACCTGAAACAAGCATGCAGCTAATCCAGTCTGACGTCAGTCAGAGCACCTGATCTGCATATGCTTGTTGAGGGGCTGTGGCTGAAAGTATTAGAGACACAGGGTCAGCAGGAGAGTCAGGCAACTGGTATTATTTTAAAAGGAAAAATCCATATCCTTCTCAGTTTAGCTTCCCTTTCCTGGACCAGACATGGCGGCATACCTATGGGTATTGGCTCCGCCCCCTAACCCAGATAGGACAGTTCATCTATAAGTTTTAGGCGCCCGCCCCCTCCAGCCATTCTTTTTTCTGTCCTCGAATGGACAGTTTCGTCTATATAGTGGTGCTAATTTTTGTTTTGTTTCTTCTTTATTTTAGGTTCTTTTGTTTCCCTCTTTCCCCTTTTGTGCGTGTTACCTGTGCGGGTTCAGCCTCTCCCGCTTGGTTGGAGCGTCTCTAGCCCTTAAACAGGGCGAACGGCGACTCCTGGGTGCATTGCAGCCTTCAGGCTGCGTGGTAGCTGCCCTTATGCAAGATGGCGCCGCCGGACCCCTCCACATCATGTCCTGCGCAATGCAGCGCTGGAAGTCTCGCGAGAGGCGAGATTTCGCGCTGGCAAGCGCTGATTGGCCAGGGGGAGTGTTTTTAGGTTTCCAGAAAGAGCAGAGAGGTGGATGCACGCTGTTACCGGCGTGATAGCGGTGGGTAGCGTGTTTTCCGCGCTGGTACCACGCTGTCTGCCCAGAAATTGCACGGAGAGCTGTTCCCTGCTGTTCCCTGTCCTGGTCTGCTGGATGCAGGTATGTAATGTTCCTTGCTCTGCAAGGTTTGACTTGACTTATTGGCTGAAGATCTGTTGCTCTGATGGTATTAATGGCTCTATCTATCTTTCTCTTAAATAGAGAATGGAGGATATTGAGCATGCGGAGGAGGTGGTCCCTGTCAGGTAACAGGCTGCTAAATGCAGCCTTCTCTGATCTTATGCACCGGGTGTTTATTGTGTAAATCGTCCCTTGCACAGGTCCTGAGGGGGTGAAAAGAGTGCCTATTACTCCCCATTTATAAATTTTATGGAGGATGTGATAGTGGAACATAAAAAATGTATGTCTCCACAGTCCATGGGAAGGAGGAAGTGGACAGGCGGTCCCTAAGGAGCGTTTTTCCTCGGCTGCGAGACAAAAGTCCCGTCCTAGATCAAGAGAACGAAGCAAGAGTCGTCGCTCTCGTGACAGGAGGAGGTCTTCAAGGGATTATAGATCCAGGTCCCGAAGTAGGAGACGTTACAGGGAATCTTCCAGGAGAAGACGCCGTTCTAGGTCCAGATCCTCACACAGATGTTCCCATGATAGGAGAAGGAGGCGGTCTTCTGAACGCTATTCTCCACAGAGACATTATCATGAAAGGGATAGGTCCCCTAGGAGAGCGAGCAAGGATTGGGACATTTCTCCTAGATCTGATCTTTTGGAACCCTTTCAAAGACCAGTTCAGGACTTATGTTGGTCGTGCACTCAGCCGGCAATGCCGGGCAAGAGAGTGTGTGAAACCTGTTTTGCGGAACTAGGCAGAGAAAGGGACACTGATAACCAGCAGGTGCTAGCCTTTATCCAGCAGGCAGTAAAGGAGACTTTCCAGAATATGGCACCTCCTCAGGGTTTGACGGCAGCTGCACCGCAGGCCGCGCTAGAGGAGGACTCCGCTCAGGGAGAGGTTTCGGCTGCAGCCTTTAGTTTCTCTTTAGTACCTGCTTTCCTCCAGGCTATTAGGTCAGCAATTGACTGGCAGGATGAGGAAGGTTCAGTTCCAGAGCCGGACAAGTACTATCCGCATTTAGACCAGCAACAGCAAGTTTTCCCGTTCATGAAGATTATAAAGGAAGTTATTCTTAAAGAATGGAATAAGGTGGAACAGAAGCCTTCCATGAATAACAGGTTATCAAAGCTCTACCCGCTAAGTCAGGAAGATTGTAAGCTACTAGACTCAGCCCCAGCTGTGGATGCGTCAGTAATGAGGCTTACAAAACATGTTACTTTGCCCATGGAGAATGCCATAGCCTTTAAGGACCCCTCAGAGAGAAAGATCGATACCGATATCAAGAGGGCCTTTCTAAATGCAGGAGCAGCATGTAAGCCGGCAATTGCCTTAACCTCGTTAGCAAAAGCATCTCGTGTCTGGGCTGACAACATTGAGGCGGCCGTGAATTCAGGGGCAGATAAGGAAGAGATCATAAGAGCCCTGGATGAGTTGAAACTAACAGGGGACTTCATGGGTGAAGCTGCAATTGACATAATTAGACTGGCGGCAAGATCCATGTTATGTAATGTAACGGCAAGAAGAGCTTTGTGGTTAAAGCCTTGGTCGGCCGATCAGTCCTCAAAAGCAAACTGGTGCAAGATTCCTTACGATGGAGCGCATTTATTCGGGCCCCAGATGGACAATGCGATCTCGAAGGTTACAGGAGGAAAGTCGGGGTTAATTCCGCAGGACAGGAAACAGAGATCATCCAGGCAGCAAGCTCCTAGGAGAAGCTTTAATAATAGGTATCAGCAGGCAAGGTCGTATAGACCGGGAAGACAGTTTGATAGAAGCTGGAAAGGAACTCAGTCCTCCTTCGGCAGAGGAATGAAGGCCAGGGTTTCGTCCGATGCGCAACAGCCTCAGAAGCGCTTTTGATGGGGCGTCCACTCAAGATTGCCAGGTAGGGGCCAGATTGCGCCTCTTTTGGGAATCTTGGGTGGGAATAGTCAAGGATTCATGGGTGCTGAATACCCTGAAGGAAGGACATTCTTGGAGATTCAAGAAGAGACCCCCACGCTTCAAGTTCATGCCAACAAGAATGCCGCGAGACAGGGAGATGAAGTTGACACTTACAGAGTACGTTCAAACTTTACTGGTCCAGAAGGCGGTTATTCCGCTTTCTCACGAAGAATGCCAAACAGGAATCTTTTCTCCTCTGTTCTTGGTAAGGAAGTCATCAGGCGGATGGAGACCAGTTCTCGACCTGAAATACTTGAACAGGCATATATCTGTGAAGCACTTCAAGATGGAATCTCTGCAAACCATCATCCCGATGATAAGTGTAGGAGACTGGATGACAACTGTGGTTGTGCAGGGAATCGTGCATGCAGTGGCGTACCTAGGGTGCTTGACACCCGGTGCTGATTATTCATTCCTTGGAGAAGGAATTTAATAGTATGTCTCCAGACGTAAGAAACATCCTAGACTTTCTTCAGTCAGGAGTGGAGAAGGGGCTCAGTGTGGCAGCAATCAAGGTCCAAATTTCAGCCCTTTCAGCATTAACGAGCCAGAAGTGGGCCTTCCAGCCTTTGATTGTGCAGTTTGTACAGGCCATTTTCAAGATGAGGCCACCAAGGAAACCATTCTTCCCAAAATGGGATCTACCCATGGTGTTGGAAATTCTTTCATTTCCACCTTTCTTTCCGTTACAGTCCATTTCTCTAGAAGATTTGACCTTAAGGACAATTTTCCTGACAGCTATAGCCTCTGGGAAGAGAGTTTCAGACCTCCAAGCTCCAGGCTGCTCAAGTAATCTCTTGGAATTCTTCCCGGACAGAGTGGTGATTAGGCCAGTTTTGCAGTTTGTGCCTAAAGTAGCGTCTGGATTCCACATTAATCAGGAATTGTCCCTGCCTACGTTCTCTTCAGAGGGGGAATGTCACCCTTTGGATGTTGGCCCATCCATTAGAGCTTATCTGGACTGTACAGCTTCATTTAGAAATTCAGACAGATTATTTATCAACTTTAGAGGTCCCAGGAAGGGCCTTCCAGTAACTACTAGAACTGTGGCTTCTTGGCTAGTTAGGATTATCCAGAGATGTTACACTATTAAGGGTCTTCCTGTCCCTAAGGAAGTTCATGCACACTCTACCAGGGGCATGGTTGCTTCTTGGGCTTGTTTCTCGAAAGTGTCAGTCGAATCTATCTGTAAAGCGGCCAGTTGGTCTTCTGTGAATACATTTTTAAGGCACTATCATGTGGATCCTGCCTCTCTGTGCTCTGTAGAGTTTGGCAGAGCAGTTTTGTCTGTATAAATAAACTCATGTGTTTTGCAGTATTCCCTCCCTCAAGTGTGGTTTGTTATATTCCATAGGTATGCCGCCATGTTTGGTCCAGGAAAACGGAAAATTGTATACTCACCTTCCGTAATTTTCCTTTCCTGGATCAAACGATAGCGGCATACGAATCCCTCCCTCTTGTCCATTCGAGGACTGATTTAGACCAGAATGGCTGGAGGGGGCGGGCGCCTAAAACTTATAGATGAACTGTCCTTTCGGGGTTAGGGGGCGGAGCCAATACCCATAGGTATGCCTCCATCGTTTGATCCAGGAAGGGAACATTTCGGAAGGTGAGTATACAATTTTCTGTTTTAAGGAGCACTGGCCCTTTAGTAGTCAGTGCCAAAGAGTTGCATGCTGGGGGTACTTTTTATCTATAATATATTCCTCCTCCTCCCTTTATTTCCCTTCCAAGCTGCTTATCTGAAACATGATCCCCTGCTCACTTGTGTTTACAAGCAAGGCTGAGGTGACTCAGCGATTGGAGGAGAAAAGAAAAAAGTAAAGGGCAGAAATTACATCAGGATTTAGCCTAAACTGTGGGCAAAAGACATCGTTCCCACCAGGAGCAGAATGCTCTTCATTTACTATATAACATTCACTGAAATCAAAACGTGGACAGTACAATACATGTGTTATGTAAGTAGATCAAGTATTTATCTACTTATATACTGTATATGTGTTTTTTCCCCTGGCATAGTATGGCTAATCCTACTGCTTTAATGCTGTTGGATTTTTCTCTCCTCTGTGACGTGAGAAGGATCATCACCTCATCTTCCAGAAGCTTCGGGGGCGGGGTGGGTGGGTGGGGGAGGGTGTGAAGGCTGAGTGCCATCACAGCCTAGACTCACTAAACCTCATTGGGTGGGCACAATCGGATCAGTGAATAATGGCGCACAGTGCCTATGCATACAAATGGCGCCGCATTAAAAAGATACGCTTAACGCTATTTATCGTTAGTACTGCATAATAATGGCGCACAGGGAAAAAAGTTGAAAAACGGCACACACTAACGTTATTTATCAATAGTGGCACACACTAACGTTATTTATCAATAGTGCCGTTAATTTGCCAAACAGCAGACTTTATATCCCACAGTAACGTTCTTTATCAATAGCGCCTTACATAAGCCAAACTGCAGAAGTACATTTAACTGCAAAACGGTGAATGGATTTAATGTAACACTGTCAAGGTTAGGATTAGGCACCACTGGGGGGGAGTCTTAGGGTTGGCACCATCAGGGGGGTCTTAGGGTTAGGCACCAACAGAGGGTGGTTAGGGCTAGGCATCACCAGGGGGTGGTTAGGGTTAGGCACCACCAGGGGGATTTTAGGGTTAAGCACCACCAGAGGGGTCTTAGGGTTAGGCACCACCAGGGGGGTCTTAGGGTTAGGCACCACCAGGGGGGTTTTAGGGTTAGGCACCACCAGGGGGGTCTTAGGGTTAGGCACCACCAGGGGGGTGGTTAGGGTTAGGCACCACCAGGGGGGTGGTTAGGGTTAGGCACCACCAGGGGGGTCTTAGGGTTAGGCACCACCAGGGGGTGGTTAGGGTTAGGCCCCTCTAGGGGGGTGGTTAGGGTTAGGCACCACCAGGGGGGTCTTAGGGTTAGGCACCACAGGGGGGTTTAGGGGTTAGGGATAGGTACAGAGAGGATTCTGTGTGTTAACGCTAAATAACAATAAGGCTTTAACGTTAAATAACAATAAGGCTTTAACGTTAAATAGCGATAAGCAGCAACACCGTGCGCCATTATTCGCAGGCGCCATTTTCAGATGGATCCGGGCACAATATATATATAATGTATATTCTGGCGTATAAGACTACTTTTTAATCTTTGAAAATCTTTTGAAAAGTCAGGGGTCGTCTTATATGCTGGGTGTCATTGATGCCGGGTGATACGCCCTATCCCGTTACAGATCTCGCTGCTGAGGACTGTAGTGAAGCGGTGCAGGCGCACATGTCCAAGATCTGAGAGGCAGAGAAGGAAGTAAATAGGATACAAGGGTGGGCCAGAAGAGTGGGCATAGCACAATCTATTCTTCCATACTGCTTTGACAAATAGGGGGAGCTGACCAATCCACTTGGAGACAGCTAAAGCTGACCAATCCACGTAGGGAGAGTTGACCAATCCAACCAGTCAATCAATCGTCTATATACTGTTCAGGGGCGGACTGACCATTGGGGCACTCGGGCACAGACACTAGCGGCACACAGATCAGTGCGGTAAGTCTCCGTCCGCTGTCAGCCGCTTCCAGCTGTGCGACACTTTGCAGATTACGGAGGGGAGAGCCAGGAAGGGGGGCCCCAAGGTGAGAGAAGGGGGGGGGACTTCCCCCCTTCTCCGTTGCTATGCCTATCGCCCTCCTTCACTGGCTGTCTCCCCTCCTGGAGACACCTACAAGCCTGGCTGCATATACTAGGGGCACTTACAGACCTGGCTATACTGGGGAGACCTATACACCTGGCTGCATATACTGGGGAGACCTATACACCTGGCTGCATATACTGGGGGCACCTATACACCTGGCTGCATATACTGGGGCCACCTATTCACCTGGCTACATATACTGGGGAGACCTATACACCTGGCTGCATATCCTCGGGAGACCTATACACCTGGCTGCATATACTGGGGGCACCTATACACCTGGCTATACTGGGGAGACCTATACATCTGGCTGCATATACTGGGGGCACCTATACACCTGGCTGCATATACTGGGGCCACCTATTCACCTGGCTGCATATACTGGGGGCACCTATACACCTGGCTGCACATACTGGGGCCACCTATACACCTGGCTACATATACTGGGGAGACCTATACACCTGGCTGCATATACTGGGGGCACCTATACACCTGGCTGCATATACTGGGGAGACCTATACACCTGGCTGCATATACTGGGGGCACCTATACACCTGGCTGCATATACTGGGGAGACCTATACACCTGGCTACATATACTGGGGAGACCTATACACCTGGCTGCATATACTGGGGACACCTATACACCTGGCTGCATATACTGGGGCACCTATACACCTGGCTGCATATACTGGGGAGACCTATACACCTGGCTGCATATACTGGGGGCACTTATAAACCTGACTACATATACTGGGGGCACTTATAGACCTAGCTACATATACTGGGGGCACCTATAGACCTGGCTGTATATACTGGGGGCACCTATAGACCTGGCTGTATATAATGGGGGCACCTATAGACCTGGCTACATATACTGGGGACACCTAAATACCTGGCTATCTATACAAGAGACACCTATAGACCTGGCTATCTGTACTGGGGACACCTATAGGCCTGGCTACCTATTCTGGAGACACCTGTAGATCTGGCTACCTATACTGGGGACACCTATAGACCTGGCTATCTTAACTGGGGACATCTATAGACCTGGCTATCTTAAATGGGGACATCTATAGGCCTGGTTATCTATTCTGGGGACACCTGTAGATTAGGCTACTTATACTGGGGACACCTATAGACCTGGATACCTGCACTGGGAAAACCTATAGACCTGGATACTTCCACTGGGGACACCTTTTGACCTGGTTACCTATACTGGGGGCACCTATTTTGGGGGAACTGCTGCCAGATTAACTATTTTTGGGGAACTGATGCTGCCAGATTAAGTGTATTTTGAGAAACAGCTGCAAGATTATGTGTATTTTTGGGGAACCGCTGCCAGATTGTGTATAATGGGGGAACTGCTGCTTTCAGATTCTGTGTATTTTGGGGGAACCACTGCTGCTACATGTATTTTTGGTGATCCGCTGCCAAATTATGTGTATTTGGGGAAACCGCTGCTGCCAGATAACGTATATTTTGGGGGAACGACTGCCATATTATCTGTATTTTGGAGGAACCTCTGCCAAATTGCATGGATTTTTGGTGAAGTGGTCAGATTACATGTATTTTGGGGGGGAAACACTATGGCAGAGTTCAAACTTCCCCGGCAGACCTTTTACACCACTGCTAAGGTCATGTATATTTTGCCCCACCCATGACCACGCCCACATTCTGTTGCGTGACCACACCCATTTTTTGGCAAGCAGCGCTACGCGCGGCGCAGGGGTTTTTGTCAGTGTACAATATCACAATATAACATATTTACGGTTGTCAATAAATTATTATATCTTAGTCTGTAAAAATATAACATGAAAGGTGGAAAACACTGGTATGGGGGCCCCATAATCTCCTATTGCCCGGGGGCCCCATGAGTTGTCAGTCCACCTCTGATACTGTTATATACTGGGTACCACATACAGTACAGCACCAGTATCTGTTCATACACAGCACCAGTATGTGATTTTTATTTTTTTTTATTTGGTGCGCATTGGAAGAGGGGTAGTCTTACAGTGAGTATATCCCAAACTCTATATTTTAACTGGAAAATTTGGGAGGTTGTCTTATACACCCAGTCGTCTTATACCCCAGATTATACGGTACATATAACAAGCATTTCACTGAAAGCAGAATAATCATAGTAAAATTAGAATCCTGTATATATTTTTTTTAAGTTCATCTATATGTTATTACAGGTCCTCTTTATGTTGGTCTGATGCAGTCCTCAAGATTCCAGTTATAGGCAGCTGCTGCAATGACTAGCTAGTGGAACAATTCCTTCTTAATTACAGCAGCTCTTTGGCAGCATGGATGACAAAATACAGAAACAATTAAACTACAGGCTACATGGCCTTTTAAAGGACAAAAAGACAGAGAAGAATACGTAGATCTGGAGGCGGAACCATTATTTATTATCCTCCTCAGTGCACAGCCTACATGAAATTTCCTAATTCATGGTAAGGTTTTGCATCAAGATCGATATATCATCATTCCAGTGGGAATATTACACTCTACCGGTATAATCAGAGGATGTCTGGGGATACCTGCATACATTCTGGATAAACTACCATCAACAATCTCTTCAGATGACAAAGGCATAAAGTATGTACAGACCATTAGCTAAGCACAAACTTAGCTTAACAATTAGCTAAGCAATAAGGGAAAGGAGACCATTTTAACTGAGTTTACATGTAATCAGTTTTAAATGCCCCTTTTCATACTTGCAGGTAAATCCTGCACTGGGTAACCCTATTTTACAGCAAGGGGCTGTAAAAGCAATGAAAGTCTATGGAGACTTTCACACTTATTGGGTCTGGTGCGGTGCGACAGAAATATCAGAGCCGACGCAAGGGTAGCAGCGCCTTACCGCAAGCACCACGCATAATGCACAGTGCTTGGGGTAATGGAAGTCTATGGCCGACGCAGTAAGTGTTAACGCTGGAGCGCCGTGTGCATGTGCAGACCGACGGGAATCCCAGTGCCGTACTTCCTGCCCATCAGAGAGTACGTCACTGAACAGGCACACTCTGCCGCAGAGTCGTATGGTTGTCAATTTCTGCGATGTTGTGGGATGCGGCGGGAGCAGCGCAACACAGAATAAAAGTGTGAAACCATCTTTAATGAAAACAGTCAACAAGGGGAGAAATTGTTCAAGACAGCAATCTAGTGTCTGGAAAATGAAGATTAGTAGCCAGTAGGTTGAGCAGTGAATTGATGGCTTTATCTGCATTGGACAGTATAAAAGTACTACATAGAAGTGGTATCAATGAGGTCTATGCACTAAACTACGTCAAGTAAAATAGCGTGCATAAAGTCTTACCGCGGTAAGAACGCACGTTATTCTGCTTAACGAAGTTTAGTGCATGAACCCTTATAGATTTCTGAAAGGCATACATTTGAAATCGGCGCCGGTAGACTTGGGCGCAGGACACAACCAGTATATGGCTGATCCTGCTTCTGCACAAGTCCGGCCTTGTAAATTACTATTCCCCCTCCAGGCCGCCATGGATGGTGGGGAATGATATAATTCAGCTTCCAGCGATTGCTGGAGGCCGAATTATTGTATTTTTTAAGCAACTTCCGCTCCGTCTTCTGACGGCACCGATGTTACTCACTGAGCGCCACTATAGATGTGATTCCTATTCTAGTCTTTGGTGGCGCCGGCTGCGCCCAAATCTAGCAGCGCTGAAAAGCACTGCTCCGTCTGAAAGAGATCTCATTTGAATTTATAGTGCACATGGTGCAGATTAGCGCATCGATCAGTAACTGATTGATGAACATCAATCATGAATGGCACTGGGCCCTTTTCGTTTTATGTGTCTTCTCTAACTAAGCAGTTTTTCTGCAGATATACAGAGATGATCAAGGAGTGTCCACATCTAAAGGTATTCCATGGTTACCTTGTTTCATATTTTTTAAATGTGTTTGTGGAAATGAAGTGCTAGTGTATCCCTGTGTGAATTTGTGGACTTTACCAAACACATGTGTATTGCATCAAGCGAATCAGTTAATTTTGGCACAGATTGCATGTGATAATAGGCCGCTGTGGAAATTATGACTATGGCAGTGCCAGAAACTTAAGTTGGGTGCCGGAGTTCCTCTGTACAAAAGCCAAACTCCAGCCTCCACAACTAGCGATGGTAGCAACATTATTAAGTGGCGGGAGCAGCAATGATTTGGTACGGACTACGGCTACTATGAAACCGAACGCCATTTAGCAGCAGTAGCTGGCACTGAAGTTAGTTAGCAATGGGCAAACAGAGGATAGTGGCGCTAGGCCGCTAGCTATGGGGAAAGACTAGTGTTAGGTGTAGCTAGGAGGGGGGGGGGGGGGGTTATTGTTAACCTCCCTGGTAGTGCATTTCTGTGTGGATTTATAAGTCTACAAGCAGTCGCCAAAATATATCAGAATAAAGGCCTGGTAGACATCCTGCGTATAAATAAAAGACTGGAACACAAAATCGTTAAAATAATTAAATTTATAAATAAACTTAAAAAATAGTGAAAGTGTACAAATAAGGCACCAGACTATACAGTATGTACATATATACCTAATACACCTCCCGCATGTGGTATATTTTGAAACAGGGAATGGCACAGAGTGGAACATCACAATCGGGGCAGTAGAAGTGTGATTCCTTTCAGACTTTATTCACTTTGCTATCAGCCTTAGGCGGCAGGCAGAGAGTAGTCAAAATCCAGGAAGAGGTCGGGGCAGGCGGCCGGCAGAGAGTAATTAAAATCCAGGCAGAGGTCGGTGCAGGCGGCCGGCAGAGAGTAGTCAAAATCAAGGCAGAGGTCGGTGCAGGCGGCCGGCAGAGAGTAGTCAAAATCCAGGCAGAGGTCGGTACAGGCGGCAGGCAGAGAGTAGTCAAAGCCCAGGCAGAGGTTGGTGCAGGCGGCAGGCAGAGAGTAGTCAAATCCCAGGGAGAGGTCAGTACAGGCGGCAGGGAGGAAGTAGTCAAAGCCCAGGCAGAGGTCGTGCAGGCGGCAGGCAGAGAGTAGTCAAAATCTAGGGAGAGGTTGGTACAGGCGGCAAGCAGAGAGTACTCAAAATCCAGGCAGAGGTCGGTGCAGGCAACAGGCAGAGAGTAGTCAAAGCCCAGGCAGAGGTCGGTGCAGGCGGCTGGCAAAGAATAGTCAAAATTCAGGCAGAGGTTGGTACAGGCGGCCGGCAGAGAGTAGTCAAAATCCAGGCAGAGGTCGGTGCAAGTTGCAGACAGAGAGTACCGTAGTCAAATCCAGACAAAAATCGGTAACAGCAGATCTGTGCAGCAGATATACAGGCTGGGTGCATTTCTCTATGTTTCCTTTTGTCCTGTGCAGATCGGTGTCCAGATGGAGTGGATCAGACCGGTAAAACCTGCTATTTACATACAGGACATTTCTCTATGTTCTTCTTCTGCCCTGTACAAAAGTTCAGGTCCACTTTAAAATCACGCCACCCAACGTCACGCCTCACCGCCGCTCAGCCATCCTGATTGGCCGCTGGGTTCCTGGAACAAGAGCGAGGTAAAGGGGATCCCGGCGGCCGGGGAGAGAAGCCTGGGTCCCGCTGGCCAGCACTGATTGCGCGCGGGACCCAGGAAGCAATCTGGAGCAGCGGTTTCAGGCGGCCAGAGCTGAGCTCGGGCTTAGGCCTCTTGCACACTGCACGCGATTCCGATTCAGATTCCGCTTTTTAATCAGTTTTTACATCCGATTCAGATTCTGATTTGCAGTTTGCTCCTTGCACACTGCAAATCGGAATCGGAATCGGATGTAAAAACTGATTAAAAAGCGGAATCTGAATCGGAATTGCGTGCAGTGTGCAAGAGGCCTTACAGCTTCTAGCTCCTAACACTCAGCCCGAGCTGAGCTCAAGATTACTGCAAGGGGGGTTTAAGTTATGGGGGGCAGTCAGTGTCAGTCGAGGGATGGGGAGGGTAAAGTGAGAGTTAGGTTAGGGTAAGTGATAGTTGAATATTGGTAAAGTTATCAATATTCTATGGTAAATGGAGATAGTAGATAGTAGAATATTGGTAAATTTACCCATATTCTACTATTGTGTACATCTCGCACCCATTTTAATATGCTGCTCTTTAAAATGTATGCTACATCAAGACCACATTCTTTACATACCCGACTGTTTAGAAACATTTGACTTAAAATCGTCTCAAATATACAAATTTGTTCTCATGCACAAAATGCACTGCATGGTTTTTATTACATATTTTTGTTATTTTATATTAACAGTATTGTATAAACTGTTGTAAGTTGTAAACACATTAAAACACCCTCAAGAACATAAACATGTATGTTGAAATCCTGAGTTTTCTGAAAGCAAAACATCTATCCCCACATACCACTGTGTTGAATAAATATATATATATATATATATATATATATATATATATATATATATGAATGTCGTATTTATAAACAAAATGAACTAAGAGCCTCTGGAAACAGACACCGTTTATAAGTAGGGGACAGACTGTATGTTGTAGTTCATGCTGTGTACAAAGGCAGCCTGTTTCAGTGCTCAAATTCAGTAGAAAACTCATAATAAGCAAATCTCTACACCCATCAAAGAGAAAGTTGTGGCTGGCAAGTCAAGGCAATAGCCTCTGATCAGTTTAAAGCCTGGAACCCACTAGGAATGGATGCATCACTTTAAAATCGCTGCAGGGATGTATGCAGTGATTCCGAGGGCGATTGCACTCGCGATTCCATAGAGGTTTGGAAGCGCTATACAGTAAACTGTACAGCTTCCGATTTGCGATTCGTTTTTCTTTTTTTTAAAAAAAACTTTATTATACTTACTCGATATCCTTCTTCCGTCCATTGCCCCGCCTCCTAAAGGAAGAGGTCATAGGTGCTTCTCTAGGACCAATCAGAGAAGCGCCTGTGATCTCTTCCGTTAGGGGCGGAGATACGGACGGAAAAAGGAAATCATGACGCCGGGTAGGTATTTAATGTTTTATTTTAATCGCGATCGCCAGGGCATAGATTTCACAACACCGTCGCCGCTTGTTCTCGACGTTTTTGTCACTCTCGCTGACCTCAGTGATGTCTCCCTGCCGAAGCTCACTTGCACTACTGTCTCTATGACAGCAGAGCTCTGTGAGCCAGTCAGGAGCTGATTTCATTGGCTCCTGACCCTGTCAGCAATGTAAGCAACTCCCATTGGTTTTACATTGATGGACAGGGTCATGTGCGGCGATTCCTCTATATTCGGTGGTTTCTGGTGCCAGCGGCTTAAGAGGGCAGAGAATGCTGGTACCTAAAGGACAACCAAGAGAGAGGTATATGGAGGCTGCCATGTTTATTTCCTTTTAAGCAATAACAGTTGCCTGGCAGCCCTGCTGATCCTCTGCCTCTAATACTATTAGCCATAGCCCCTGAACAAGCATGCAGCAGATCAGGTGTTTCTGACTTTAAAGTCAGATCTGACAAGACTAGCTGCATGCTTGTTTCTGGTGTTATTCAAATACTACTGCAGAGAAATAGACCAGCAGGGCTGCCAGGCAACTGGTATTGACTAAAAGGAAATAAATATGGCAGTGCAATGATCTGCTCTGCTGTCTGCACAGGCAGACAGCTTTTTGACCATTTTTTAGGTCTGAGTGCTGCAGGTCCCTGGAAAAGAGACCTGTCTTCATTCTGCAAGTTTCAGAGTTGCTGTTCTGGTGAGGAATTTGCATCCACTTGTCATGCAAATTGCTTAGCTGCTTCCTTTGATGGCTTGCAGTGTAAATACCATTTCCTCCCAGAATTCCTTGATGGTCATAAAGGTTTGTTCCAGCTAACTTTACTGGAGTTTCAGCCCCTCTGCTGATTGTTGGAGATACAAAATAGACTGAGAACATGTGCAAGTAGCATGTATAAAGTGACAGTGCACATAGCCATAATATAAAGGCAAACTACGAGTCACTCTTAGTAAAATGAACAAATAAAACAGTAAAAATAGTGAATTTAAAACAGGGAGAAATAGAGAAAGGTTTTGTTTTTAAAGGAGTGAGTGCAGCAGTATATTATGATAAGGCAAAAAAGGCATACTAAAAAACAGCAGTGTTTAAAGATGAGCAAATGCTCAATTTACCAAAGTTGTGAGAAACAGGGAAAGGTTTCGTTTTTAAAGGTTTTTTAAACTTGCACACGTTCTCAGTCTATTTTGTATGCATATCTTGCTGTTAAATGCATAATTGCACATTTTATTGCTGTAGACTTGTGGTGCACCTTTGGGTGCCTGTTATTTGCGTTCCTCTGGCAATCCCCTTTTTTCCTTTTGTTTCCCTTCCCCAGCACCCTCCAAAAGCCGTTTGCCTGAAGAAGTGGGACAGTTACCCGTGAAACGCGTTGCACTTTTGGAGTTACTAATAAATGTTACTTTAGACTGTAAGTAACCTGTCCATTGTCCGGCCTTTTTTTCAGAAGGGAGGTGAGTCCACCCACTTCCCCCATTTTAACTAATTTTATTCTACTTGGCGCCTCTGTTATCGTATTTCAATATTATGTAGTCCACCCTTGGGGGAGGGGTGTATCCCCATTTTCTCCTATCTACAGAGAGCGACTTTTTAAACATGAGCGGGGTCAGGTTACAATTTTCCCTGCCGGCCTGTCCAGTGGTTGCCTTTGTGGCGACCCACCCTTATGAGTATAATCATCACATTTATTCACAACAGATCTCTCCATATTAACATACTGCACCATATTGGGCTCTCGGTTTCTCCCCCATTTTTCAAGCTTCCTCATTTCTATAACTCCCAAGTACACGTGTCCTTACATTTCCTTTATAGGCTAGTGAAATCTATGAGGAATGGAGTTAGGGTAAGTATTCAATTTTGAGTTTAGCATCACCCACAATTAGCACATTTAAAGGAAATGCCCACGTTCCTTATAAAATACTATAAACATAAGTGCTCCACAAGTATTTATTAGTTAAAAAAGTTAAAAATGACCTTTCCATTTGAATTTCAAGAACTAACTGAACTCATGTTGTACTTCTTTGCAACCATGGCAATATGAGTAAGTAAAGAGGTGCACTGAACAGTTGCAATTGTTACACATGGTGAAAATCCACACTAACATGTTTGCAGTTTAGCAGCATAGTGGCACACCAGACTAGTGCGGTTTTAATGTTTATGCCTGTTGTTGTTATTTTTATTTTTATACATTTACATAGCTATATCATATTATATCTAATACAAATTTAAAAATGCATGTTTAACAAATATAGATGTAAAGATGATTTTTACGTCTGAGGAAAATGTGTGATGCTAATGCACATCCTTATTTGATATATTCAAGACAAGAGTAAAATACAGTTGTCACATATACTCAGTTGTCCTCCATAGTAGAATACTGAATCTTTGCTGCTCGTGCCAACCCTAAACTTTTCCTGTAATTAGTCACTGCGAAAGTTTCATCTGCCTTGAGCATTTCTTCTCGTGTCGAAGCACTTAGTATTAGTTTTTACCTCCCGCCTCCCTTCAGCTTTCACCAATGGGGCATAGCTAGGATCCGCATCCTGGGGTATCATGTTGTAAACACGAACTTACTTGAATGAAATTCAGAGAGTCTGGCCAAAGCAATGAAGAGCATTGTATAGAATGCAGGGAATCCTATGGTGATTCCCAGGAGATACGTTCTGCTCCGTCTATTAACCAGAGGAATGGATAATGAATTTTAAAAAAGACATAGCTTTGTAAAGAAGTATATCAATTTATCCGGAAGCTCTCTCATTATTATTTCAGTAGAGATATCATATGAATTATTTATGCGTGGCTGCATTTGTATCTACTCCAAATGTAAGCTAATACCGTATATATCAATAAATATTGTAGAAAGTGAGTGTCTGTCCAAGCCCATAGTATATATTGTATATGTTGTGAAATGGTAAACACCCTGTACAGAGCGTTACCAGGAAGCACTATTTGTATCTGTTCTGTCAGAAATGTTTTTCAACCTTTCAGTTAGTACAACTGCCTGTATAACCAATGAGGAGTCCTGTAATAATATGCAAACAAAGTTTCTGTCTACTAGTTCTCAACGTGTGGTACGTGTACCCCGGGGGTACTTCTGATGATTCCAGGGGGTACTCAGGCTTCATATACTTAACCAAGAACATCAAATATAGAGTTTTAGAAAATAATAAATCTTATTTAAACACCACAAAATTAGCATTTTAGCTAATAAAAGCAATAGTAAATGCTTGGAAATTGTTTAGAACCAATTATCATGTACTACAATTAAATATATATTTGTCAAGGGGTACTTGTGATAATATTTACTATGCTAGGGGGTACTTGGTGAGTACAGTGTTTCAAAAGGGGTACAGACCATAAATTGTGATAGGGACATCATTTAAACGGTGTAATAAACGGGACAAATGGGCAAATAAAATACATGAGTTTTAATTACAGTAGCATGTATTAATTTCAAACTATAATGGCCAAAAACTGAGAAATAATATTTTTTTTCCATTTCTTTCTTAATCTTACTGTAAAAATGGTTTTAGAAAAATATTATTCTTAGCAAAATGTACCACCCAAAGAGAACCTAATTAGTGGTGGAAAAAACAAGATATAGATCAATTATTTGTTATAAGTAGTTATAAAGTTATTGGCGAATGAATGGGAGGTGAAAGTTGCTCGGATGCATAAGGTGAACAACACGGTAGGCTGAAGTGGTTAAAAAATTGTATATATTTTACAAAATCTGCCAGCGTATATAAACTTACGAGTTAGACTGTAATATAAAGCTGCTGGGAACATTAAACCTGGTCAGATTCAAATACACCCCATATAGAATTGTGGAGGCTCACTCATACAGATTAAATGTATCGTGACACACTCACTATTATGGCTAGATTTCTGGCAAGGCCATGGCCTAGGGCGCCAGAAAAATCAGATAAACAAGGGGTGGCTAAGGGCAGAAAGCAGAGTGGAAACAATGATCAAGCAAGAGCCCGACCGCACTATTCATAGCAGCCAGCAGCTGCTTGTGCTGAAGCTGAACTGCATTCTAGTAGTCAGCCAGACCCCGTCTGCAGCTGCCCACCCAGCTTTAGAGTTTGCACAATTGCAGATAGCAGTAGCCATGGGCAGGCTGGATGACTGGGTATGGCATTTATGTCACACCACACGTGATGGCTGAATGATCCCGACGCCGGGACAGCAAGCACATGCATCACAGCACCAACAGGCAACTTACACATGAACATGTTGCCTGCAGCTGACAGCCTCACCTTCTTTGCTCTGCAGCTTAAGCTTGTGCGAAGCGGGTGACAAACAGTGGATACGGGGAATAAGCCAATCAGGGAGCAGCTTCACTTGTGGCATTTCCTGCCGAGCTACCAGGTGTGCATCTTCCTACACCTCTGCCCCATCCATCGGTTGGTGACAGTGGGCCTTGGGCGGTAAAAAGTACAAATCCGGCCCTGTTCACTATTACAGATTGTGAAAATCAATGTTTAAAATCTAGTTGTTTTTTTTGTGTGTGTATATACTGTATATACTGTATGGATACTATCCTCTTACCCAGATCATACCTACCCTCATGCTAGAGAAAAAAAAATGGGCTGTCTGAGTATGTCAATTTGACAGGCTTCTGTGTCTCTCACTTCAGGTTTATTACAAATTCAATCCATTTTTAGTGAACAGCCTGCAGATGTCATGACAGTAGGCAATCCTGCCTGATACACTTGTTTGCAATCCTGACAATGATGTTTATATTATATAGTCATCATTTAATGAGACAAATGGCTCCCTCTTGTGTATGGAAAAGAAAGTCATTGCTAGTCTGCCACTCATTATTTTTCATGTCTTTATTACATAAAGTAGTAATTGAGCATTTGTAAGAATATTTTTAGATCTGATGTTTCTGACAGAAAAGAATTGGGCAATGAATAATTCATACATTCACAGGCAGCATGAACAATGCTGCAGTATTCTCTTTATACATAGGTAAAGTATGGAAAAATGACATTAGCATTTACAAAATACAGTATCTGATACACACAGATGTACATGCAGGGGCGTAGCAATAGGGGTTGCAGAGGTTGCGACCGCATTGGGGCCCTTGGGCCAGAGGGGCCCCGAAGGGCCCTGCCTTAACTACAGTATTAGCTCTCTATTGGTCCTGTGCTCATAATAATCACTTCTATAGATACTTTGAATAGTGGTAATCATTAACAAGCTGCTCCCCATCCCCTTCTTGCACCTCTGACACTGTAGTTGCCATTGGCAGGTTTTGGTGCGACGTATCAATTGTTATGGATAGCGTGCTTGGGGGCCCCATTGTAAAACTTGCCCACACCTCCTTAGCTACGCCACTGTGTACATGACCATCAGATCTGTTATCTTGAATCATGCAGATTTATATGCATAGTATTGTTTAATCCTTGCCACAGGCAAAACCATTCCTTTTAGTTTTAGATTGTATAATAGTTACAACTTTGGGATTTTATTGCTGTCAGCAATCTCTCTGGAGTCATTTTTCTTAATATTCTGTCACAGAGACTGATACTGTATTTTTAACTATTTTCCTGTGCTTTTTCTGGTTGTCACTGTCAATCCACATTGATATCTTCGGCCTAGTGCACACCAAAAACCGCTAGCAGATCCACAAAATGCTAGCAGATTTTGAAACGCTTTTTCTTATTTTTCCGTAGAGTTTCACCTAGCATTTTGCGGTTTTGTGAAGTGTTTTTGGTGTAGTGTTACTGAACAGCTACTGTAACAAAAAACGCCTGGCAAACCGCTCTGAAGTGCCGTTTTTCAGAGCGGTTTGCGTTTTTCCTATACTTAACATTGAGGCAGAAACGCCTCTGCAATCCAAAATCTGCAGCAGCCCGGGAGTATGAGTTTCTGCAAAACGCCTCCCTCTGAAATACATTACCCTAGCGGATCCGCACTCGCAAGCGGATCGCAAACCGCAGCCGAACCGCTCTGGTGTGCACTAGGCCTCAATGTTGATTCATTTGCTCAGCCTCTGTTTCTCCTGCTAAACTTGTGTGCTCAGGCATATCCACAAATCATCTTGTGTCTGATATTGGAACTGCACTCAAAGCTCATTCTAGACTGCCTGACAAAGTTCTGTGCACCTGACAGATGCCTGAGCAAAGTAATCATTTTCATACACTTTACTATCATTCTCTGCATTTATCTACTCTACTCTAGGTATTTTGCCAGTTCAGATTTTCTGTCGTTAGCTCTTGTTGTTGACATTTCTGTGTCCTAATTAGTGTTGGGCGAACAGTGTTCGCCACTGTTCGGGTTCTGCAGAACATCACCCTGTTCGGGTGATGTTCGAGTTCGGCCGAACACCTGATGGTGTTCGGCCAAACTGTTCGACCATATGGCCGAACTAAGAGCGCATGGCCGAATGTTACCCGAACGTTCGGCTAGCGCTATGATTGGCCGAACGGGTCACGTGTAGTGTTGGGCGAACATCTAGATGTTCGGGTTCGGGCCGAACATGGCCGCGATGTTCGGGTGTTCGAGCCGAACTCCGAACATAATGGAAGTCAATGGGGACCCGAACTTTCGTGCTTTGTAAAGCCTCCTTACATGCTACATACCCCAAATTTACAGGGTATGTGCACATTAGGAGTGGGTACAAGAGGAAAAAATTTTTTAGCAAAAAGAGCTTATAGTTTTTGAGAAAATCGATTTTAAAGTTTCAAAGGGAAAACTGTCTTTTAAATGCGGGAAATGTCTGTTTTCTTTGCACAGGTAACATGCTTTTTGTCGGCATGCAGTCATAAATGTAATACATATAAGAGGTTCCAGGAAAAGGGACCGGTAACGCTAACCCAGCAGCAGCACACGTGATGGAACAGGAGGAGGGTGGCGCAGGAGGAGAAGGCCACGCTTTGAGACACAACAACCCAGGCCTTGCATGACGACAAGAAGCGTGCGGATAGCAATTTGCATTTTGTCGCCATGCAGTCATAAATGTAATACAGATGAGAGGTTCAATAAACAGGGACCGGAAACGCTAACCCATCACAGATGTTCATTGTTCATGTTACTTGGTTGGGGTCCGGGAGTGTTGCGTAGTCGTTTCCAATCCAGGATTGATTCATTTTAATTTGAGTCAGACGGTCTGCATTTTCTGTGGAGAGGCGGATACGCCGATCTGTGACGATGCCTCCGGCAGCACTGAGACAGCGTTCCGACATAACGCTGGCTGCCGGGCAAGCCAGCACCTCTATTGCGTACATTGCCAGTTTGTGCCAGGTGTCTAGCTTCGATACCCAATAGTTGAAGGGTGCAGATGGATTGTTCAACACAGCTATGCCATCTGACATGTAGTCCTTGACCATCTTCTCCAGGCGATCGGTGTTGGAGGTGGATCTGCACGCTTGCTGTTCTGTGTGCTGCTGCATGGGTGTCAGAAAATTTTCCTACTCCAAGGACACTGCCGATACCATTCCCTTTTGGGCACTAGCTGCGGCTTGTGTTGATTGCTGCCCTCCTGGTCGTCCTGGGTTTGCGGAAGTCAGTCTGTCGGCGTACAACTGGCTAGAGGAGGGGGAGGATGTCAATCTCCTCTCTAAAGTCTCCACAAGGGTCTGCTGGTATTCTTCCATTTTGACCTGTCTGACTCTTTCTTCAAGCAGTTTTGGAACATTGTGTTTGTACCGTGGATCCAGAAGGGTATAAACCCAGTAATTGGTGTTGTCCAGAATGCGCACAATGCGTGGGTCGCGTTCAATGCAGTCCTAGGCCGAAGAGGTCATAGCCTAGGGTCACAAAAACCTGTTTATTTGGGCTATTTCAATGGTAGTGATGGTGATGTACATAAATCTCAGCCATGGCCGTTAGCAACGTCTGAATTTCACGAAATGTCTCATGCAGGTAGAAGACATATTGTTAGACTTGGATTCCAAAGATGGGGTCCCTACATCTCTGCAAACCAGAGTTACAGGGGTCCAAAATTGGTAAAATCCCCCATAGGCTTTCATTGCCTCCCTATTTCACTTTCCAAAATCTCACATCTTTTCAAAGGGCAATGGCTCAGCAGTACCAAATTTTCTAGCATTGTAGGGACTCTTAGGGGGATCATGACTGGTGAGTTTTGCCACTGCTGAGCCATTGCCCTTTGAAATGGTGTGAGATTTTGGAACGGTAAATAGTAGGCCCAATGAAAGCCTATGGGGGATTTTACCAATTTTGGAGCCCTGTAACTCTGGTTTGCAGAGATGTAGAGACCCCATCTTTGGAATCCAAGTCTAACAATATGTCTTCTACCTGCATGAGACATTTCGTGAGATTCAGACGTTGCTAACGGCCATTGCTGCGATTTATGTACGTCAGACTCGCCACCATTGAAATTGCCCAAATAAACAGGTTTTTGTGACCCTAGGCTATGACCTCTTCGGCCTAGGGGCCCGAAACTCACCAGTCATGTTCCCCCTAAGGGTCCCTACAATGCTAGAAAATTTGCCACTGCTGAGCAATTGCCCTTTGAAAAGATGTGAGATTTTGGAACTGTAAATAGGAGGCCCAATGAAAGCCTATGGGGGATTTTACCAAATTTGGAGCCCTGTAACTCTGGTTTGCAGAGATGTAGGGAACCCATCTTGGGAGCCCAAGTCTAACAATATATCTTCTACCTGCATGAGACATTTCGTGAAATTCAGACGTTGCTAACGGCCATGGCTGAGATTTATGTACGTCAGCATCACTACCATTGAAATTGCCCAAATAAACAGGTTTTTGTGACCCTAGGCTATGACCTCTTCGGCCTAGGACTGCATTGAACGCGACCCACGCATTGTGCGCATTCTGGACAACACCAATTACTGGGTTTATACCCTTCTGGATCCACGGTACAAACACAATGTTCCAAAACTGCTTGAAGAAAGAGTCAAAAAAAAAAATTTAAAAACACACGATTGGTTCACATGATGGACAGGGGCCCCGGGCCCCTCTCACTGGCCGGGGCCCCAAGGCCAACACGCGATACCTGGAGGGGAGTGCAGGTGGGCCTGGACCTCTCACACCCAGGCTCTGGACCTCTCACATCCAGAAAACCCACCAACACTGCCTCCATACTGAATGCTAAATCCAACACACACAAGCAATAGAACACAGCAGTACATGCATCCAGCTACATTTGAAATTGGTCAGCAGGTGCTCGTCAGCCAATCAGGATGCACTGTCATACACCCTTTACCTGCCATACCACATCTAGCAGCCATTAGCATTCAGGTGGGAGGCTTCAGTTGGACGCCATCGCAAGATTGCGTCGCTAGCAGGACCGCCCCGTGCAGGCATTCCTCCCACAGGGGTCGCTCCCTAACCGCTCACCTGTCCGCCATGTCCTAGAGCTGAAAGAAAACGTTTAAAAACACACGATTGGTTCACATGATGGCCAGGGGCCCCGGGCCCCTCTCACTGGCCGGGGCCCCAAGGCCAACACGCGATACCTGGAGGGGAGTGCAGGTGGGCCTGGACCTCTCACACCCAGGCTCTGGACCTCTCACATCCAGAAAACCCACCAACACTGCCTCCATACTGAATGCTAAATCCAACACACACAAGCAATAGAACACAGCAGTACATGCATCCAGCTACATTTGAAATTGGTCAGCAGGTGCTCGGCAGCCAATCAGGATGCACTGTCATACACCCTTTACCTGCCATACCACATCTAGCAGCCATTAGCATTCAGGTGGGAGGCTTCAGTTGGACGCCATCGCAAAATTGCGTCGCTAGCAGGACCGCCCCGTGCAGGCATTCCTCCCACAGGGGTCCCTCCCTAACCGCTCACCTGTCCGTCATGTCCTAGAGCTGAAAGAAAACGTTTAAAAACACACGATTGGTTCACATGATGGCCAGGGGCCCCGGGCCCCTCTCACTGGCCGGGGCCCCAAGGCCAACACGCGATACCTGGAGGGGAGTGCAGGTGGGCCTGGACCTCTCACACCCAGGCTCTGGACCTCTCACATCCAGAAAACCCACCAACACTGCCTCCATACTGAATGCTAAATCCAACACACACAAGCAATAGAACACAGCAGTACATGCATCCAGCTACATTTGAAATTGGTCAGCAGGTGCTCGTCAGCCAATCAGGATGCACTGTCATACACCCTTTACCTGCCATACCACATCTAGCAGCCATTAGCATTCAGGTGGGAGGCTTCAGTTGGACGCCATCGCAAGATTGCGTCGCTAGCAGGACCGCCCCGTGCAGGCATTCCTCCCACAGGGGTCCCTCCCTAACCGCTCACCTGTCCGCCATGTCCTAGAGCTGAAAGAAAACGTTTAAAAACACACGATTGGTTCACATGATGGCCAGGGGCCCCGGGCCCCTCTCACTGGCCGGGGCCCCAAGGCCAACACGCGATACCTGGAGGGGAGTGCAGGTGGGCCTGGACCTCTCACACCCAGGCTCTGGACCTCTCACATCCAGAAAACCCACCAACACTGCCTCCATACTGAATGCTAAATCCAACACACACAAGCAATAGAACACAGCAGTACATGCATCCAGCTACATTTGAAATTGGTTGAAATTGGTCAGCAGGTGCTCGTCAGCCAATCAGGATGCACTGTCATACACCCTTTACCTGCCATACCACATCTAGCAGCCATTAGCATTCAGGTGGGAGGCTTCAGTTGGACGCCATCGCAAGATTGCGTCGCTAGCAGGACCGCCCCGTGCAGGCATTCCTCCCACAGGGGTCCCTCCCTAACCGCTCACCTGTCCGTCATGTCCTAGAGCTGAAAGAAAACGTTTAAAAACACACGATGGGTTCACATGATGGCCTGGGGCCCCGAGCCCGGGGCCCCTGGCCATCATGTGAACCAATCGTGTGTTTTTAAACGTTTTCTTTCAGCTCTAGGACATGGCGGACAGGTGAGCGGTTAGGGAGGGACCCCTGTGGGAGGAATGCCTGCACGGGGCGGTCCTGCTAGCGGCGCAATCTTGCGATGGCGTCCAACTGAAGCCTCCCACCTGAATGCTAATGGCTGCTAGATGTGGTATGGCAGGTAAAGGGTGTATGACAGTGCATCCTGATTGGCTGACGTGCACCTGCTGACCAATTTCAAATGTAGCTGGATGCATGTACTGCTGTGTTCTATTGCTTGTGTGTGTTGGATTTAGCATTCAGTATGGAGGCAGTGTTGGTGGGTTTTCTGGATGTGAGAGGTCCAGAGTCTGGGTGTGAGAGGTCCAGGCCCACCTGCACTCCCCTCCAGGTATCGCGTGTTGGCCTTGGGGCCCCGGCCAGCGAGAGGGGCCCGGGGCCCCTGGCCATCATGTGAACCAATCGTGTGTTTTTAAACGTTTTCTTTCAGCTCTAGGACATGGCGGACAGGTGAGCGGTTAGGGAGGGACCCCTGTGGGAGGAATGCCTGCACGGGGCGGTCCTGCTAGCGACGCAATCTTGCGATGGCGTCCAACTGAAGCCTCCCACCTGAATGCTAATGGCTGCTAGATGTGGTATGGCAGGTAAAGGGTGTATGACAGTGCATCCTGATTGGCTGACGAGCACCTGCTGACCAATTTCAAATGTAGCTGGATGCATGTACTGCTGTGTTCTATTGCTTGTGTGTGTTGAAGAAAGAGTCAGACAGGTCAAAATGGAAGAATACCAGCAGGCCCTTGTGGAGACTTTAGAGAGGAGATTGACATCCTCCCCCTCCTCTAGCCAGTTGTACGCCGACAGACTGACTTCCGCAAACCCAGGACGACCAGGAGGGCAGCAAACAACACAAGCCGCAGCTAGTGCCCAAAAGGGAATGGTATCGGCAGTGTCCTTGGAGTGGGAAAATTTTCTGACACCCATGCAGCAGCACACAGAACAGCAAGCGTGCAGATCCACCTCCAACACCGATCGCCTGGAGAAGATGGTCAAGGACTACATGTCAGATGGCATAGCTGTGTTGAACAATCCATCTGCACCCTTCAACTATTGGGTATCGAAGCTAGACACCTGGCACAAACTGGCAATGTACGCAATAGAGGTGCTGGCTTGCCCGGCAGCCAGTGTTATGTCGGAACGCTGTTTCAGTGCTGCCGGAGGCATCGTCACAGATCGGCGTATCCGCCTCTCCACAGAAAATGCAGACCGTCTGACTCAAATTAAAATGAATCAATCCTGGATTGGAAACGACTACGCAACACTCCCGGACCCCAACCAAGTAACATGAACAATGAACATCTGTGATGGGTTAGCGTTTCCGGTCCCTGTTTATTGAACCTCTCATCTGTATTACATTTATGACTGCATGGCGACAAAATGCAAATTGCTATCCGCACGCTTCTTGTCCTCATGCAAGGCCTGGGTTGTTGTGTCTCAAAGCGTGGCCTTCTCCTCCTGCGCCACCCTCCTCCTGTTCCATCACGTGTGCTGCTGCTGGGTTAGCGTTACCGGTCCCTTTTCCTGGAACCTCTTATATGTATTAAATTTATGACTGCATGGCGACAAAAAGCATGTTACCTGTGCAAAGAAACATGACATTTCCCGCATTTAAAAGACAGTTTTCCCTTTGAAACTTTAAAATCGATTTTCTCAAAAACTATAAGCTCTTTTTGCTAAAAAAAAATTTCCCTCTTGTACCCACTCCCAATGTGCACATACCCTGTAAATTTGGGGTATGTAGCATGTAAGGAGGCTTTACAAAGCACGAAAGTTCGGGTCCCCATTGACTTCCATTATGTTCGGAGTTCGGCGCGAACACCCGAACATCGCGGCGATGTTCGGCGAACGTTCGCGAACCCGAACATCTAGGTGTTCGCCCAACACTAGTCCTAATCAGAATAAGCCCGTGCTGATTCTGCTGTGTCCTGATCAACCCTGATGGTCATGATCCAGTCCACAAACAGTCCTAATCTGTGTTATAACGATGGATAAGGGGAAACATAGGGAGAAGCCACAGAGTCAGATTTGGACTATTATTAAATTATTACGGAAGAAAATATGTATATTGGTACTTACAAGAGCTGGTTAAACAACCTTAATGAGCTTCATGTTTTTTGTTTCATCTTTAGACCACTTAGCTCCCAGCTCCTACTTTAAAAGAAACCGGAGGTGTACGCCACGCGTACCTTTGCACGCATACCCGCAGGCACAGGACGCTATCGCGGATGTCAACACGTATATTACTACGTATTATTACTTATTACACGTTGCACCTGCATGCTACGTGTTGATGTCCGCCAGTCAGGGTCTTCTGCCAATGCAAGGGAGGTCCGCACATGCACAGAAGACCCTGACTGATGCGACTGAACCAGTTACCGGGGCTGATCGGCAGACCACAGGAGGACGGCGAGGGATTCACACGTGCTTATGGGCTGGAGGAAGCCCCGGGTAAGTATCGATTCTTACTATGCTTTGAACTCTGGTACACTTTAATGTTCACTAGTGTACTCAAACTCTTGAGAACTATTGTGCATATTTCATTGATCTGCATAAGGACCTGTTCAAATGCAGACGCTTTCAGCCGGCGTTTTGCGCTTTGCTGATTGCGGGCGATAAGCAAAACACTGCAGCATGTGTAATGCTATGGGTTTACTCAAACACTGAGAGGATTGTGGAGTGATTGTAATTTCCACCGATCACAAATGTGCTACATGCAGAATTTTCGGGATGATTGCATTCCAATTATCATTCATTAGCATCACAAAATTCAATCATGGCAAAATCATCAAACATCTCAATGCAAATTCGTGTTTTGTGATTCAGGGCTGGTGCACACCGAGCGGCTTTTTCAGCGTTTCTGCAGCCGCTTGCGGCTGCGGATACGCTCGGTCAATGTATCTCAATGGGGGTGTCCACACCAGAGCGGGAGGCGTTTTGCTGAAACGCATACTCCCGGGGTGAGGCATTTTTTGGATTGTGGATCCGTTTCTGCCTCAATGTTAAGTATAGGAAAAACGCAAACCGCTCTGAAAAACGGCAGTTCAGAGCGGTTTTGCAGGCGTTTTTGTTACAGAAGCTGTTCAGTAACAGCTTTACTGTAACAATATATGAAATGTACTATACTGAAATCCGCTGCAGCAACCCACAACACGCTAGCAAAACGCCATAGAAAAATAAAAGAAAGCGTTTAAAAATCTGCTAGCGGTTTTTGGTGTGCACCAGGCCTCAGAGTGTGACCTGTTTGCAAATTTGCATCTAATTCGCACTACTGAACCAAGAGCTGCAGGACTCCGTATTAAGGGCTTGTTCACACCTAGGGCATTTTCGCCTGTTTTTAAGCGCCAACGATTTTCAAAATCGCTCTAAAAGCGCTTGTGCAATGATTCCCTATGAGAGTGTTCATATCTGAGCAGTTTGATTCCGATCCGCTTACCAAAGCGCTGCCTGTATCATTTTTGGGGCAATTTACCTCAATGGAAGGTATAGGGAAATCGCAAAACGCTTATTATATATTTCCCCAGCGCTTTCATGAATAAATAGTTCACCTTTACTTTTTTCTCCTGTATCTTTCTGACTGCTGGGGATAGGAGAGTGAGGGCCCATTTCCACTTGTGCAGTGCGAATCGGCGCGGTTAAAATTCGCATGCGGATGCGAATTTCGCATGCGGGTGACGCTGTATGCGAATTTAACCATGGCAGTGCCTGTGTGCTTTTCCATTGATTCCATGCGAATTTGCGGGTGAATTCGCATGAAAATTCACATACACCTGCATAGCGGTATGCGGTATGCGAATTCTGATGGCTCTGCAATGCAGATTTTTCACGCGGACGAAAACGCTCAGAAATCCTGACAAGTGGAAACAGTCCCATCCACTTGTATTGGCTATGCGAATTCTCATGCGGCAAACGCATGCGAGTTCGCGATAGTGGAAATGGGCCCTGAGATATGCAAATGCATAAGATGAAAAGCCATTAAAAAGGCTGAGCGCATGTGTTTTGGCAGAGTGAGGGGTTTTTCTTATCAATGTTTTATATTTTTCCTACACAACATTTTAAATGTTGATTAATCTATAGAATTAATAATGCTGTTCTTATACAGTGACGACTGTACTTTACATTTGCAATGTGACTGCAATGGAAATTTGGCAGGTTTGATCATTACTGTAATCTGTGAGTACTCCAACAGCAATCTGCAGGTTTTGTTTCTCTTGACCCATTGTGATAAGTATAAACCTCAGAAACAGGTGCCTGACTGGGCTGATATTAATCCCCCACAGGAACACCCAGGTATTTCTAGCAAGCCGATCCCTAAACCACTGCACCAGCTGCTGTCTCACCTCTACCATGAGGCATTCACACATCTAGTTTCTCAACCAAACTTACCATAAACAGGCCACACTGATGTGCCTGTATTAAAAATTCTCTCCCATATATTTGGAAAACAAGATGTTCAGGCTTGACTAGAGCTGTGCAAATACTTTTAAAATCTCACAGTTTTCTTAGACAGTGATTGAGTGTTTGCAGAGACAATTAAATTGTCTCTGCATGAGCTTTTCTTCTCCAGAGTCAAGATGTGTAAAAAGGGCACAGTCACTTATCTATAATTTGGGGCGCTGCCATAGACTGGAATAGAGAATTGTGGTGCCTGTTGAGCTGGAGTCTGGCTATTGTATAGCTAAACTCATGACCTGCAGTTATAGTCTATTAACAGTTGCGGCAACCATGAACATCGGTAATCGGAGACCTGTTGCTCAGCTATCAAAACAAAAAGGCATCAATTAACTGATATGAAAAGTGTAACCCATAACCCTCCACATGGGGCTAAAGTACTGTATAGGTTCTTTTCAGCAAGCAGCTTCTTTTCTGTTTTATAAATGAACAGCTAAAGTGCCCATACATCAAGCGACTTTAGCGGCCGATCGACCAACCAATTTAATTATTATTATCGTATTGGTTTAAAATCGGTGCCGCCAAGTGCAGGCCCAATCGACGATAGGACTAATTGCGGGCCAAAATTGGTTGTGTTAGTCGATCACACCTAGTGCAAGATGTCAAGCCGAAGTTGGTTGCTCGGGTGTGCGGCGAAACAGTGGCCGATTTTGAAACGAGCAATGAAACCCCCGGTGCTGCTGCCATAATGTATAAATGTGCCCCCCCGTATGCATTATACATTACCTGTCCCGTATCAGCCTTCGTGCGGTGTAGGTAACCTCCAGGCGGCATCCGTACACGCCACTTGTGCATAGCGTCTAATGTCGGCGCATAGCGTCTGACGTCAGACATCATGCACCAGTGGCGTGTACGGAGTAGTGATGCTCAAATACCCCTTTTCAAAATTCGAGTTAGGTCGAATTCGAATAGTAAATTATTCGAGGTCAGTCGAATATTCGAGTCGAATAATTTTTACTATTCGATTCGACCTCGGACTTCGAGCTCACTATTCGAGTCGGTATTCGAGCTCACTATTCGAGCTGACTATTCGAATTGGCCTTAAATAGCTTCCAACACTTGTTTTGAGGGTGAATGATGCAAGAAACATCTTTTTTTCCAAGTAACAACAGCAAGTGATTATGTGGGGATGTTCCTTTAAAAAAAAATGTGGAAAGATAAGTTGTGTCCTTAATTTTGTTCAGTAGTGTTACTGTATATACTTGTTCTTCTTCTTCTTTATCTTTCTTCTTCTTCTTCTAGATCTTCTTCTTCTATATCATCTTCTTCTTCTTCTATATTGTCTTCTTCTTCTTCTTCTTCTTCTTCTTCTTCTTCTTCTTCATCTTCTTCATCTTCTTCTTCTTCTTCATCTTCTTCATCTTCTTCTTCTTCTTCATCTTCATCTTCTTCATCTTCTTCATCTTCTTCTTCTTCTTCATCTTCTTCTTCTTCTTCATCTTCTTCTTCTTCTTCTTCTTCTTCTTCTTCTTCTTCTTCTTCTTCTTCTTCTTCATCTTCATCTTCTTCATCTTCTTCTTCTTTTTCATCTTCTTCTTCATCTTCATCTTCTCCTTCTCCTTCTTTTTCAATATCGTCTTCTTCTTCTTCACGTATTTCTCTTTTCAATTTTTTTTTTAAAGAAATGCAGCGATTTTTGAGCGTAACAAATAGCTGGTGGGCGCACGCATGTTGGAAGCGCCATTGTATGTGCTCCCTGGCAGTGGAAACACAAAGACAGCAGGAGGTATATTCAGCAGCAGGAGGAGGAGGAGGAGTGTGTGGCAGCAGGCAGTCAATGAGGCAGGCAGCTCGCCGTGACATAATAGCCCTGGTACCTAGCGGTGATACCAGGGCTGTAAATAAACACAACAGGAGGTCCCAGACAGCGGTCGTGCAGCCCACATTGTGTCCAATACACAACTGGGACAACACAGTTTTCAACCCGGGCACCTCAGAAAAATTAAACCTTTTTTTTTTTTTTAATGGTTTGTTTGGTTTTGGTTTTGCAACCAATATAGCTATTGTTTGACGTAATAGCTGGTGGCAGAGTGGCAGCAGAAGGTAATTCTGTGTACCCTGGCAGTGGGAAACACAGACAGACAGCAACAGCAGCAGGAGGAATGGAGGAGTAATGTGAGCAGCTATTGTTTGACGTAATAGCTGGTGGCAGAGTGGCAGCAGAAGGTAAATCATCTGTGTAGTGTACCCTGGCAGTGGGAAACACAGACAGACAGCAGCAGCAGCAGCAGGAGGAGGTATGGAGGAGTAGTGTGAGTGTGGCAGCAGGTAGGCAGCGTGACATAATAGCCCTGGTACCTAGCGGTGATACCAGGGCTGTAAATAAACACAACAGGAGGTCCCAGACAGCGGTCGTGCAGCCCACATTGTGTCCAATACACAACTGGGACAACACAGTTTTCAACCCGGGCACCTCAGAAAAATTAAACCTTTTTTTTTTTTTATGTTTTTTTGGTTTTTGGTTTTACAACCAATATAGCTATTGTTTGACGTAATAGCTGGTGGCAGAGTGGCAGCAGAAGAAGGTAATTCTGTGTACTCTGGCAGTGGGAAACACAGACAGACAGCAGAAGGGCAGTACACAGCAGCCCACTGTGGTGCACCCCATCACAAAGCGGTGCAGTGCAGGAATGGCCTTGCGGGCAAACAAGTGTCTGCTGGGGAGCTGCCAGTCTGGGGCTGCGCAAGCAAGCAGCGCACGAATGTCGCTCCCCTCCTGCACGAGCGTGTACGGCAGGAGTTGGGAGCACATGGCCCGTGCCAGCAAGCCGTTTAGCTGCCGCACGCGACGGCTGCTGGGAGGCAGAGCCCTAACCACCCCCTGGAAGGACTCGCTCAAAAAGCTCTGGCGTGGCCTTTTGCTGACACGGGAATCAGCAGACACAGCAGAGGAGGCCACTGAGGACTGGCTGCCAGAACAGGCCTCAGTGTCGGCGGCAGGAGTTGCAGAGGGGGGAGGAGCAGTGCGTTTCCGCACTCCTGCTGGTGCTGCTGGAGGAGCAGGAGGGCGGGTGGCTGCTGTTGCTGCTGCTGCTGCTGAAGGCTGTGCAGTGATGGGTGTGGTGCCACTGCCAGCACCAGATGCCTTCAGCCTCTGGAACTCCTCATGCTGGTGGAAATGTTTAGCCGCAAGGTGGTTGATGAGCGAGCTGGTGCAGAACTTTAAGGGGTCTGCACCTCTGCTCAACTTCCGCTGACAGTGGTTGCAAGTGGCGTACTTGCTGTACACAGTGGGCATGGTGAAATATCGCCAGATTGGTGACTTAAACATCCCCCTACGGCATGGAAGCGCTGCTGCCTGTCTCCCTGTGGTGGTTGGGGGGGGGGGCTTGGGTGCGGCTGGTGGTGGTACTGGCAGATGCTGCTGCTGCTGCTGCTGAGCCTGAGACACCAGCAGGCTGTGGGACCTGCCTACTGCTGCTGCCAATGCTTGCAATGATGCGCCTCCTTGCAAGGCCCACAAGAGCATCCTCCTCCTCCTCCTCAGAGCTGCTGAGGACGACATCCCCTGGAGGTGGTGGCACCCAGTCTCTGTCTGTCACCGGGTCATCATCATCCTCCCCCTCCTGAAACATGTCCTGCTGGGATGAGGACCCCCCAAACTCCTCTCCTGATGCATGGATGGGCTGCTTGACTGTCGCCACAGTCTTGCTGTCCAATCCCTCATCCCCCAAAGTGCCCATCAGCATCTCCTCCTCAAAATCGCCAACAACAGCAGACAATTGACTCATGATGCCTGGGGTCAAAAGACTGCTGAATGACAGGTCGCCAACTGACGGTGAACTGGCCTCCTCCCCAGGCCCTGCTGGGCGGCTGCTGCGAACAGGGGTGGTGGTGGTGGTGGTGGTGGTGGTGAGGGTGGAGGCCTCGGATGCAGAGCTGATGGCGGGCTGCTCATCCTCCGTCATGAGTTGCACCACAGTGTCTGCATCCTTTTCCTCAATGGGACGTTTCCGACCCGGCTGGTGCTACACGCTGCTGCTGCTGTGTCTCTGCAGCGTGAGTTGCAGATGCTCCTGCTGGGCGGCGCCCAAGGCGTCCACGGCCAGTGGCTATGGGAGGAATGTTAGCCACTGACGCTGCTGCTGCGGAACTGTGCATGGTGGCGCGCCCGCGGCCGCGGCTTGCCACAATGCTGCTCCCTCTCCTCCTGATTCCCTTGCTGCCCTTGCCCTTGCCCAAACCGCGCTGGCTGCCACTTCCAGACATCTTCAATGTTTTGGGCGTATAGACAAAAGTTTTTTAAAAGGGCGGGTGAAAAGTGGGGTACTTTAATGGAGTGGGTTGGTTGGTGAGGTGACTGAGTGAGTGTCCCCTACAGGGGTGAGCCTGGGGTGCCTGGCACCTGGGTGCAAGATTTTCTCTGGCGCCTATGGGAGTGGTTAAATTAACCACGCCCAACCACATAACCACACCCATGTCCTTCCTAATCACACCCACACCTTCCACCTCTTTACGCATGCATGTGATACCTCATTCCTACCCCTCTTCCATGGGCTTGCTCCTGGCTGGCTTTGGCTTCCTGCAAGTGACAGTCTGCTAGTCTCTGGACTGACTCAGGCTGAGAGGCTCTGCGAGTGCGACGCAGTCACACACTGCGTATTTATGGCTGCCTGCGGCCACCCTACTCTCGCTCGCTGACGTCGGCTCCTCTCCCCTGCCAAGCCCAAGGTGGGCTGCCTGTATCTTTCCCGTTGCACCACACAGCCTGCCAGTGTTGCCAACCTTTCACGTTCTTTTTTACTGACAAATACCTAAAAATTTACTGACAAAAGATTTTTACTGACAAAAATTCCCCACTAAATGCACATAAGAGACAGCTTTTCCCCATGTAAATGCACATAACGAGAGACAGCTTTTCCCCATGTAAATGCACATAACGAGAGACTGCTTTTCACCAGCAAATGCACATAACGAGAGACTGCTTTTCACCAGCAAATGCACATAACAAGAGACTGCTTTTCACCAGCAAATGCACATAACAAGAGACTGCTTTTCACCAGCAAATGCACATAACAAGAGACTGCTTTTCACCAGCAAATGCACATAACAAGAGACTGCTTTTCACCAGCAAATGCACATAACAAGAGACTGCTTTTCACCAGCAAATGCACATAACAAGAGACTGCTTTTCACCAGCAAATGCACATAACAAGAGACTGCTTTTCACCAGCAAATTCACATAACAAGAGACTGCTTTTCACCAGCAAATGCACATAATGACAAACAGCCAGTGTCCCCAGGATAGGTAGCCAGGGGGTATATGTGCCCGGGATAGGTAGCCAGGGGGTATATGTGCCCGGGATAGGTAGCCAGGGGGTATATGTGCCCGGGATAGGTAGCCAGGGGGTATATGTGCCCGGGATAGGTAGCCAGGGGGTATATGTGCCCGGGATAGGTAGCCAGGGGGTAATATGTGCCCAGGATAGGTAGCCAGGGGGTAATATGTGCCCAGGATAGGTAGCCAGGGGGTAATATGTGCCCAGGATAGGTAGCCAGGGGGTAATATGTGCCCAGGATAGGTAGCCAGGGGGTAATATGTGCCCAGGATAGGTAGCCAGGGGGTATTATGTGCCCAGGATAGGTAGCCAGGGGGTATTATGTGCCCAGGATAGGTAGCCAGGGAGTAATATGTGCCCAGGATAGGTAACCAGGGGGTAATATGTGCCCAGGATAGGTAGCCAGGGGGTAATATGTGCCCAGGATAGGTAGCCAGAGGGTAATATGTGCCCAGGATAGGTAGCCAGAGGGTAATATGTGCCCAGGATAGGTAGCCAGAGGGTAATATGTGCCCAGGATAGGTAGCCAGGGGGTAATATGTGCCCAGGATAGGTAGCCAGGGGGTAATATGTGCCCAGGATAGGTAGCCAGGGGGTAATATGTGCCCAGGATAGGTAGCCAGAGGGTAATATGTGCCCAGGATAGGTAGCCAGGGGGTAATATGTGCCCAGGATAGGTAGCCAGGGGGTAATATGTGCCCAGGATAGGTAGCCAGGGGGTATAGGGTCCCCGTTTAGGTAGTGACAGGAGCGCACCCAACCCTCCCCTCCCGCCGCTGCTGCCTCTGCCGCCGCCGCTCCCTCCTCACCTTGCAGCAGCTTCAGACCTCAATCAGCGGGCGACCCGACCAGTAAGAAGGCGCCAGGCGCACCCGCTCTATATGCGGAAGTGATGTCACTTCCGCATATCAGTGCGGCGTGCTAGGTCCTAGCGCCCGGCCGCCTGATCGAGGTCTGACGCGGCGCCGGCGGCTAGAGGGAGGAAGGGAGCGAGCGAGCGGCGGCCACAGGGGGAGAGCGGCGGCCGGGCGGCGCCTCTCAGAGGCAGGCGCCTGGGTGCCTTGCACCCGCAGCACCCGCCCAGGCTCGGCCCTGGTCCCCTAGTACAGTAAGTAAGTAGTAACAGTCAGGAAGTACAACTAGCAGTTACAATAATCAGTAGTAATCACAAGTAAATTTAGTGTGTGTACACTCAGACAGTGAGTGCACGCACGCAGGAGCTAGTAGCCTATGAACACAGTGACTGAGTGCCCTAGACTCCTAGTACAGTAAGAGTAAGTAGTAACAGTAAGTAGAACTAACTAATTACAATAATCAATCAGCGATCAGAAGGAAATAGAGTGTGGGTGGTGTGTGTACACTCAGACAGTGAGTGCACGCACGCAGGAGCTAGTAGCCTATGGACAGTGACTGAGTGTCCTAGACTCCTAGTACAGTAAGAGTAAGTAGTAACAGTAAGTACAACTAACTAATTACGATAATCAATCAGCGATCAGAAGGAAATGGAGTGTGGGTGTGTGTACACTCAGACAGTGAGTGCACGCACGCAGGAGCTAGTAGCCTATGAACACAGTGACTGAGTGTCCTAGACTCCTAGTACAGTAAGAGTAAGTAGTAACAGTAAGTAGAACTAACTAATTACAATAATCAATCAGCGATCAGAAGGAAATGGAGTGTGGGTGTGTGTACACTCAGACAGTGAGTGCACGCACGCAGGAGCTAGTAGCCTATGAACACAGTGACTGAGTGTCCTAGACTCCTAGTACAGTAAGAGTAAGTAGTAACAGTAAGTAGAACTAACTAATTACAATAATCAATCAGCGATCAGAAGGAAATAGAGTGTGGGTGGTGTGTGTACACTCAGACAGTGAGTGCACGCACGCAGGAGCTAGTAGCCTATGGACAGTGACTGAGTGTCCTAGACTCCTAGTACAGTAAGAGTAAGTAGTAACAGTAAGTACAACTAACTAATTACGATAATCAATCAGCGATCAGAAGGAAAAGGAGTGTGGGTGTGTGTACACTCAGACAGTGAGTGCACGCACGCAGGAGCTAGTAGCCTATGGACACAGTGACTGAGTGTCCTAGACTCCTAGTACAGTAAGAGTAAGTAGTAACAGTAAGTAGAACTAACTAATTACAATAATCAATCAGCGATCAGAAGGAAATGGAGTGTGGGTGTGTGTACACTCAGACAGTGAGTGCACGCACGCAGGAGCTAGTAGCCTATGAACACAGTGACTGAGTGTCCTAGACTCCTAGTACAGTAAGAGTAAGTAGTAACAGTAAGTAGAACTAACTAATTACAATAATCAATCAGCGATCAGAAGGAAATAGAGTGTGGGTGGTGTGTGTACACTCAGACAGTGAGTGCACGCACGCAGGAGCTAGTAGCCTATGGACAGTGACTGAGTGTCCTAGACTCCTAGTACAGTAAGAGTAAGTAGTAACAGTAAGTAGAACTAACTAATTACAATAATCAATCAGCGATCAGAAGGAAATAGAGTGTGGGTGGTGTGTGTACACTCAGACAGTGAGTGCACGCACGCAGGAGCTAGTAGCCTATGGACAGTGACTGAGTGTCCTAGACTCCTAGTACAGTAAGAGTAAGTAGTAACAGTAAGTAGAACTAACTAATTACAATAATCAATCAGCGATCAGAAGGAAATGGAGTGTGGGTGTGTGTACACTCAGACAGTGAGTGCACGCACGCAGGAGCTAGTAGCCTATGAACACAGTGACTGAGTGTCCTAGACTCCTAGTACAGTAAGAGTAAGTAGTAACAGTAAGTAGAACTAACTAATTACAATAATCAATCAGCGATCAGAAGGAAATAGAGTGTGGGTGGTGTGTGTACACTCAGACAGTGAGTGCACGCACGCAGGAGCTAGTAGCCTATGAACACAGTGACTGAGTGTCCTAGACTCCTAGTACAGTAAGAGTAAGTAGTAACAGTAAGTAGAACTAACTAATTACAATAATCAATCAGCGATCAGAAGGAAATAGAGTGTGGGTGGTGTGTGTACACTCAGACAGTGAGTGCACGCACGCAGGAGCTAGTAGCCTATGGACAGTGACTGAGTGTCCTAGACTCCTAGTACAGTAAGAGTAAGTAGTAACAGTAAGTAGAACTAACTAATTACAATAATCAATCAGCGATCAGAAGGAAATGGAGTGTGGGTGTGTGTACACTCAGACAGTGAGTGCACGCACGCAGGAGCTAGTAGCCTATGAACACAGTGACTGAGTGTCCTAGACTCCTAGTACAGTAAGAGTAAGTAGTAACAGTAAGTAGAACTAACTAATTACAATAATCAATCAGCGATCAGAAGGAAATAGAGTGTGGGTGGTGTGTGTACACTCAGACAGTGAGTGCACGCACGCAGGAGCTAGTAGCCTATGAACACAGTGACTGAGTGTCCTAGACTCCTAGTACAGTAAGAGTAAGTAGTAACAGTAAGTAGAACTAACTAATTACAATAATCAATCAGCGATCAGAAGGAAATAGAGTGTGGGTGGTGTGTGTACACTCAGACAGTGAGTGCACGCACGCAGGAGCTAGTAGCCTATGGACAGTGACTGAGTGTCCTAGACTCCTAGTACAGTAAGAGTAAGTAGTAACAGTAAGTACAACTAACTAATTACGATAATCAATCAGCGATCAGAAGGAAATAGAGTGTGTGTTGTGTGTGTACACTCAGACAGTGAGTGCACGCACGCAGGAGCTAGTAGCCTATGAACAGTGACTGAGTGTCCTAGACTCCTAGTACAGCAAGAGTAATTAGTAACAGTAAGTAGAACTAACTAATTACAATAATCAATCAGCGATCAGAAGGAAATAGAGTGTGTGTTGTGTGTGTACACTCAGACAGTGAGTGCACGCACGCAGGAGCTAGTAGCCTATGAACACAGTGACTGAGTGTCCTAGACTCCTAGTACAGTAAGAGTAAGTAGTAACAGTAAGTAAGTAGAACTAACTAATTACGATAATCAATCAGCGATCAGAAGGAAATAGAGTGTGTGTTGTGTGTGTACACTCAGACAGTGAGTGCACGCACGCAGGAGCTAGTAGCCTATGGACAGTGACTGAGTGTCCTAGACTCCTAGTACAGTAAGAGTAAGTAGTAACAGTAAGTAGAACTAACTAATTACGATAATCAATCAGCGATCAGAAGGAAATAGAGTGTGTGTTGTGTGTGTACACTCAGACAGTGAGTGCAGTGCGCACACGCAGGAGCTAGTAGCCTATATGAACAGTGACAGTGAGTGTCCCTACGGGTACAGTAAGAGTAAGTAGTAAGTAAGTACAACTAACAATAATCTATCAGTAATCAGAAGGAAATAGAGTGTGTGTACACACAGACAGTGAGTGAGTGCACACACGCAGGAGCTAGCTAGTAGCCTATAAACAGTGACAGTCAGTGAGTGTCCTACTCCTAGTACAGTATAACTACAATACTATTAGTAAAGGACAGCAGAAATACTGGTATAGATGAGAGAAATAAACAGAGGACAGCTGCCCACAGAGGCAAGGCCCCCCTGAGGCCTAAACCTGTAAGCTTGCAGCAGCTGCCTGTCTCTAATGTAACACACAAGCTACTAACTAAAATACAATGTCTAACTAACTAACAACAATATAGGTGTGTATAGGAGGTGTATGTGAGCAAAAACGCTAGGTAAATGACCACAATAGAGCTCTTGCTAAGCCAAAGCACAAAGGAGCAACTCTCTCTCTGTACAAGTCTCAGGCAAGCACGGAGAAACGTAACATGGCGGCCGCTATTTATAGGGTAGGGGCTGGCCAGGGTCCCCCTCTGTGATTGGCTGCCGTCAGAGGGCCTGGGAGCCCTCTGATTGGCTCTAAGGACATCAATCTGGGCTATGACGCTATTCGAGCTCGGTACCGAGCTCGAATAGCGCCGGGTTGCTCGAATAGCTCGAATAGTGAATGGGCTATTCGAGTGTACTCGGATAGCCCATTCGAATAGCTCCAGCTATTCGGAGCTCGAATACCGAGCTCGAATAGCTGAAAAAGAGCTCGAATATTCGAGCTACTCGAATATTCAAGCTCTGCTGAGCACCACTGGTACGGAGAGCCGCCAAGAGGTTACAGACACCGTGTTGAAGGCTGACACAGGACAGGTAATGTATAATGCACACATGGGGGGGGCACATTTATACATTAGTGGGCAGTGGCGGGCACAGCTGATCCCCCTAAGATTTCATGCTGAAATCGGACGGGAATCTGCATGCAGTATATGGGCAGCTTCAACGAACAGACAAATTTATCTCTAATCAAATTCAATTAAAGATACATTTATCTTTAATTGATTTTGATTAGAGATACAGTACATTTGTTCAATATGCCCATAATCTCCTGATGGGCACCTTTAACTCCCTAATGACCGCGTCACACCGATGGGCGTGGCAGCCCCAGGACCGTCTAACGCCTATTGGCGTAAAGTCCTGGGGCTGGTTTTTGCAGCTGTGCGCGCATCCCCTTGGTAGGCGGCGCGGAGCGATTGCCGCTCGGAGACTGTTAGATTAGCATGTACAGCACTGCGATCTACAGCAGTGCTGTACTGGGGACAGCCATGTGACATGGCTGTCCCCCTGGGAGACCTGACAGTTATCAGCTGTCATAGGCTGTACTGCTACCTTTAAAATGAGCCAGCAAGGTTTTCTATCAGGGTTATCAGACACAGTCTCTGGATTGATGTTGGGATACCCTGAACCAAAAACCATTGAGGAAGCAATCTCTTTAGCAGTGCGGTTGATCGACAGCTACGATATCAAAGACAGACCCGTGGTAAGGACCGAATCAGATATGTTTCCTATACCACTTCTCCACCGGCCTCACCACCACCTGAGCCAATGCAAATTGGTCAGTCCAAATTAACGCGGGCAGAGAGGAATCGCAGGAAAACAAAACAGCTCTGTTTGTACTGTGCAGAGGAGGGTCATAGAGTGCAGAATTGCCCCAGGAAGTCGGGAAACGCTGCCACCTAGGAGTAGTCAGAGGTAATACCCTAGGCGCGCAGTCTTTACCTCTACATAACAATCGTCTGTTACTTCCCTGTTCTATCACATGGGAGGGTCAGACTGTTTCCACTGAAGCTTTCTGTTTCCACTGAAGCTTTCATTGATTCCGGTTCAGCGGCTAATTTTATTGATTACGATTTTGCTAAGAAATTGGGAATACCCATGATACCCTTGGATCAGCCGATTCTGGTCACTGCTGTAGATGACTCTCCTCTGCAGAGTAGACACCCCTTATCCCATACTCCAAGTTTGCAACTCAGTGTGGGGGTATTACATGGGGAGAATCTGCAATTTCTGGTTTTGCATATGGCAACCTCTACCATCATTCTTGGCATGCCCTGGTTACAAATTCACTCGCCTCAGATAGACTGGGTTTCAGGTCAGCGAACGAGCTGGTCAGCCCATTGTTATCATCATTGTTTAGCGAAAGTAACCATGGGTAATACGAACATTCAGGTTGAAGGTGTGCCGAGACAATACGCAGAATTTGCTGACGTCTTCTGTGCTAAGTCAGCGGACAAACTCCCCCCCCCCCCCCCCACCGTGCCTTCGATTGTCCCATCGATCAGAGATCTGGTTGTATGCCGCCCAGGGGTCATCTTTATAACCTGTCTGGGCCGGAGAAACTAGCTATGCAGGAATACATCAGGGAAAACTTGGCGAAAGGGTTCATCCGTCCCTCTCGTTCACCAGCAGGGGCAGGTTTCTTTTTTGTAAAGAAAAAAGATGGAGGCCTCCGTCCTTGTATTGATTATCGAGGCCTGAATAAGATCACAGTGAAAAACCGCTACTCTTTGCCATTGATTGACGATTTGTTCACGCAGGTGACCAATGCCAAGATTTTTTCCAAGCTAGATCTCAGGGGTGCATACAATCTAGTCCGTATCAGGGACGGTGACGAATGGAAGACGGCCTTCAACACACTCGACGGGCATTACGAGTACCTGGTGATGCCCTTCGGGTTGTGCAACGCACTAGCCGTCTTCCAGGAGTTAATCAATGAGGTGTTCAGGGAAGTGCTGGGGAAGTTTGTTCTGGTTTACCTGGACGATATACTGTTCTTTTCGTCCAGTCTCTCTGAACATCGCCAGCATGTCAGATGAGTTTTTAAAAAGTTAAGACAGAATCAACTTTATGCCAAACTGGAGAAATGCCTCTTTGAGGTAGAGTCAATAGCCTTCTTGGGGTACATTATCTCCACTTCTGGTCTCTCGATGGACCCAGGGAAAGTTTCTGCTGTCCTGGAGTGGCCTCAGCCTGTGGGGTTGAAGGCACTTCAGAGATTCTTGGGGTTTGCTAATTACTACAGAAGGTTCATTAAGGGGTACTCTACCATCATCTCTCCTCTCACCAGTCTCACCAGGAAAGGGGCTGACACTCATCACTGGTCACCAGACGCTCATGCGGCCTTTTCGACTCTAAATAAACTGTTTTGTTCTGCCCCAATACTGAGGCATGTTGACGTCGCCTATCCTTTCATTGTAGAGGTTGATGCCTCAGAGGTGGGGGTAGGAGCTGTGTTTTCTCAGAGGTCAGGTTTGCAGGGCAAGCTGCACCCATGTGCCTACTTTTCTCGCAGATTTTCACCCGCCGAGAAAAATTATGACATCGGCAACCGGGAGCTCCTGGCCATCAAATTGGCGTTTGAGGAATGGCAACACTGGTTAGAGGGTGCAGAACACATTATCACAGTTTATACAGATCACAAGAATTTGGAGTATATTGAGGGGGCTAAGAGACTTAGCCCTCGCCAGGCCTGGTGGTCCCTCTTTTTTGCAAGATTCAGATTTGTAATCACGTATACTCCTGAAAGTAAGAATGTCAAGGCCGATGCTCTCTCCAGGTGTTTTGAGCCCGAGTCAGTGCAGCCTGCAGCCCCTGAAACCATCCTACCCCCAAAGGTAGTTCTGGCAGCCACTGAGACATGGAGAGATTGGACAGCCACATTGAGTCCCTACCAACTGGATGTTCCGGAGGGAAAACCTGAGGGGGTCATGTTTGTGCCATTGCCTTTCCGCTTACAAATCCTGCAATTCTTTCATTCTCACAAGAATGCTGGTCATCCTGGAGCCACCAGAACCCAGGATCTAGTAGCTAGATGTGCCTGGTGGCCTACATTGGTTACAGATTGCAAGGAATTTGTGAGAGAGTGTGCGGTATGTGCGAGAAGTAAACCCTCTCGTCAGGCCCCCGTTGGCACTTTACAGTCCTTGCCAGTCCCCAATGAAACAAGAGGGTAGGGGGGAGACAGAGAGCGCTCCGATGGTGCATTAACCAAGTATTACTTTGCACACTTTAAAATAGTTAGACTTACAATGTCTAGTAGCTGTATGGCGTTTCTCGCTCAAATCGTCCGGTGGTTGTTCTCAGCCTAATCCAGCCTGGCCAGGGCTGGCGGTGTGGATGGTAACACTAGGGAACGACCGTCCGGGGAGAGCAGCGCCTAGCTTCTGCCACCTTACGTCACTACCGGTTTCGGCGAAAAACCACGCCTTCCTCAGGTGACGTTTGCAGCAGGCGGCTGGGTCTACATAGACGCGCCCTCATGGCAACTGTTGCCAGTGGGCGGTAATTAAAATTCAACCAACTTTATTATAACAACTTTAAAAGGCATTTTTACGTGAACCATTACTAACTTAAAAACTGACAGGTCCTAGATGTTAAAAGAACAACACCCAAATATAAACATCCTATAGCTAGATGGCACTCTGCATCCCTGCCAACTGCCACAGGACTATACATCAGGGCCGAGCCTGGGCGGGTGCTGCGGGTGCATCGCACCCAGGCGCCTGTCTCCGACAGGCGCTGCCCAGCCTCCGCTCACCCCATCTGGCCGCCGCTCTCTCCCTCCCTTCCTCCCTCCCTGTAGCTGCCGCCGCCGCTGCGTCAGACCTCAATCAGGCGGCGACCAATAGTGCGGGCGCTAGGACCCAGCGCCCGCACTGATATGCGGAAGTGACATCACTTCCGCATATAGAGCGGGTGCGTCCGGCGCCCGCACTTACTGGTCGGGTCGCCGCTGATCTTGAGGTCTGCTGAGTGCTGGCTGACTGACTGCCAGGTAAGGGGGGGAGCGTCGGCGGCGGCGGCTAGAGGGGGGCTCCCTGTCACTCGCTCACCAATGGGGCTCCCTGTCACTCACTAATGGGGCTCCCTGTCACTCACTAATGGGGCTCCCTGTCACTTACGGGGCTCCCTGTCACTCACTAATGGGGCTCCCTGTCGCTCACTAATGGCGCTCCCTGTCACTTACTAATGGGGCTCCCTGTCACTCACTAATGGGGCTCCCTGTCGCTCACTAATGGGGCTCCCTGTCACTCACTAATGGGGCTCCCTGTCACACACTAACGGGTCTCCCTGTCACTCACTCACTAATGGGGCTCCCTGTCACTCACTAACGGGTCTCCCTGTCACTCACTCACTAATGGGGCTCCCTGTCACTCGCTCACTAATGGTGCTCCCTGTCACTCGCTCACTAATGGGGCTCCCTGTCACTCACTAATGGGGCTCCCTGTCACTCGCTCACTAATGGTGCTCCCTGTCACTCGCTCACTAACGGGTCTCCCTGTCACTCGCTCACTAACGGGTCTCCCTGTCACTCGCTCACTAACGGGGGTCCAGGCTGGCTACATATACTGGGGACACTGGCTGTTTGTCATTATGTGCATTTACTGGTGAAAAGCTGTCTCTTATGTGCATTTGCTGGTGAAAAGCGATCTTTTTATGTGCATTTACTGGTGAAAAGCGGTCTTTTTATGTGCATTTACTGGTGAAAAGCGGTCTTTTTATGTGCATTTACTGGTGAAAAGTGGTCTTTTTATGTGCATTTACTAGGGAAAAGCGGTCTTTTTATGTGCATTTACTAGGGAAAAGCGGTCTCTTATGTGCATTTACTGGGGAAAAGCTGTCTCTCATGTGCATTTACTGATGAAAGGCTGCCTGTCATTACGTGCCTTTACTGGTGAAACGCTGTCTCTTATGTGCATTTAGTGTGGAGATTTTGTCAGTAAAAAATCTTTTCTCAGTAAATTTTTAGGTATTTGTCAGTAAAAAAATAACGTGAAAGGTTGGCAACACTGGCTGGCGGCGCAACGGGAAAGATACAGGCAGCCCACCTCACGCTTGGGCTTGGTGGGGGGAGGTGCCAACAGCGAGCGGAAGTAGGGTGGCCGCAGGCAGCCAGAAGTACGCAGTGTGTGACTGCGTCGCACTCGCAGAGCCTCTCAGCCTGAGTCAGTCCAGAGACTAGCAGACTCGCAGGCAGCCAAAGCCAGCCAGGAGCAAGCTCATGGAAGAGGGGTAAGAATGGGGTATCACATGCATGCGTAAAGAGGTGGAAGGTGTGGGTGTGATTAGGCAGGACATGGGTGTGGTTATGTGGTTGGGCGCGGTTAATTTAACCACTCCCATAGGCGCCAGAAAAAATCTTGCACCCAGGTGCCAGGCACCCCAGGCTCACCCCTGCTATACATATATATATATATATATATATATATATATATATATATATGCATATCTTTGGGGCACTTCTTATCACTATGCACATTCATCGCTATCTCGTCGCCACAGCAATGTCTTGTCAGACCTTACTGAGGACTAGAAAAAAAGGGGAACTCATAAAAATATATAAAAAATGTATAAAAAGATGTGTAGAAAAATGTATTTGTGCGAGGTTCAAGGTGATCACACGGATAATTCACGTGCTTTCTATTCCTTGATTTACACTGATTTGCAAGTACAGGGAGAGGTTTTTAACCCTCTTTTGCAAGGGAACCCCCACCAGATATATCTAAGATATTTAAAATATTTCTGCTCAATAAAAAACTAAAAAACTAAAAGAGTACATAAGAACAGGTCCTGCATTAGGACTCAGACAATATTTAAACACTACCCTGGACCGTATAATAAATCCTAAATAATATTGTTAATCCCTGATTCTTCAATTCTCGGAAGGAAAGGTTAAGACCTTACTGCAGGTAATATTCTATATATTCAGCAATCACCTTCCAACCCAATTTACCTTCAACATTCAGCTGGTCCCAACAGGACTGGACACTAATAAACCAAAAACTTAACTTTAGAAAACTATCAACCAGCAGACAACACTTGCTACTGGTATGTTGTACATAGATGGAAAACATTGCGGGTTATCATAAGCTATCAGGTATATTCCACTATTAATAATCGGTATACTAATGTATTTCGGTGATCACACATGGTACAAGGCTATTGTATTTGTATTGTAAATAAAGCACTAACTCCAGCATTCATATCAGACTCTACTGCGGTCAAAATGGCCATAGAGGCTCCGTATATCAAACCAAAAACATATATTGCGGTCACCACCACATCAAGCCTTATACACATGTTATGGTCGTCACCACATCGAGGTTATTCCATAGACAGGCAGTTTTCAGGTATATGAGTGTATGTATACCAGCCTGAATGTTGAAGGTAAATTGGGTTGGAAGGTGATTGCTGAATATATAGAATATTACCTGCAGTAAGGTCTTAACCTTTCCTTCCGAGAATTGAAGAATCAGGGATTAACAATATTATTTAGGATTTATTATACGGTCCAGGGTAGTGTTTAAATATTGTCTGAGTCCTAATGCAGGACCTGTTCTTATGTACTCTTTTAGTTTTTTAGTTTTTTATTGAGCAGAAATATTTTAAATATCTTAGATATATCTGGTGGGGGTTCCCTTGCAAAAGAGGGTTAAAAACCTCTCCCTGTACTTGCAAATCAGTGTAAATCAAGGAATAGAAAGCACGTGAATTATCCGTGTGATCACCTTGAACCTCGCACAAATACATTTTTCTACACATCTTTTTATACATTTTTTATATATTTTTATGAGTTCCCCTTTTTTTCTAGTCCTCAGTAAGGTCTGACAAGACATTGCTGTGGCGACGAGATAGCGATGAATGTGCATAGTGATAAGAAGTGCCCCAAAGATATGCATATATATATATATATATATATATATATATATATATGTATAGTCCTGTGGCAGTTGGCAGGGATGCAGAGTGCCATCTAGCTATAGGATGTTTATATTTGGGTGTTGTTCTTTTAACATCTAGGACCTGTCAGTTTTTAAGTTAGTAATGGTTCACGTAAAAATGCCTTTTAAAGTTGTTATAATAAAGTTGGTTGAATTTTAATTACCGCCCACTGGCAACAGTTGCCATGAGGGCGCGTCTATGTAGACCCAGCCGCCTGCTGCAAACGTCACCTGAGGAAGGCGTGGTTTTTCGCCGAAACCGGTAGTGACGTAAGGTGGCAGAAGCTAGGCGCTGCTCTCCCCGGACGGTCGTTCCCTAGTGTTACCATCCACACCGCCAGCCCTGGCCAGGCTGGATTAGGCTGAGAACAACCACCGGACGATTTGAGCGAGAAACGCCATACAGCTACTAGACATTGTAAGTCTAACTATTTTAAAGTGTGCAAAGTAATACTTGGTTAATGCACCATCGGAGCGCTCTCTTTCTCCCCCCTACCCTCTTGTTTCTACAGTAACTGGCCCCATCCAGTACAAGAGAGCCGCACCGGGTGCATTTAAAAAGGGCCATAACTAATCTGTTGAGCGCAAGTAATAACACTGTTTTTTTTCAGTCCCCAATGAACCCTGGACTCATATTTCCATGGATTTTGTTGGTGAACTCCCTCGGTCTGAAGGCAAGTCAGTCATTTGGGTGGTAGTGGACCGTTTCAGTAAGATGGCACACTTTGTCCCTTTGAAAGGACTCCCCTCGCCCAGGAATTGGCTGATCTCTTCATCCTGCACATCTTCCGGCTGCATGGCATTCCGGAAAATGTAGTGTCAGATCGGGGACTCCAATTTGTTTCAAAATTTTGGAGGGCCTTTTGCCATCAATTAGACATGGAACTCGCATTCTCCTCAGGCTACCACCCACAGACCAACGGTCAGACCGAGAGAGTTAACCAATCGCTGGAACAATTCCTCAGGTATTATGTTGCTGATGCGCAAACTTATTGGGTAAAGTTTTTGCCATTCGCAGAGTTTGCGCACAACAATCTGAAGAGCTCTTCTTCTGGGTTCTCCCCATTCCAGGTGGTGTCAGGGAGATCACCTAAGTTTGCTCCTTTGCCGGTCGCATCTACTCCTTTCCCAGCTCTGGAGGATTGGCAAAGGGCTCTGAAAGAGATTTGGGGAATGGTTAAGAGGAACCTAGGGAAAGCTTTCCAAACCCAGAAGAAGCAGGTCGATAAACATCGGTCTGTAGAGTGGAGATTCTCTCCAGGAGATTTGGTATGGGTGTCCACTCGTCACTTGGCCTTAAAACAATTGTCACCCAAGCTGGGTCCTAAGTTTACAGGACCTTTTCCAGTGGCCAAGAAAATCAATAAAGTCACGTATGCCATTGATCTCCCACCCAGTATGAAGGTTGTGAGATCGTTCCATGTGTCCCTGTTGAAACCAGCAGTACAGGTGGACTCCTCTCCCCCCCTGTGTTGGTGGATGACCAACCAGAGTGTGAGATTGAAAAGATTCTGGATTCTCGCCTGGTACAGAATTCTGTGCAGTATCTGGTCCACTGGAAGGGATATGGCATAGAGGAGAGATCTTGGGTGCCAGATTGTCGCATGCACGCGGAAGAATTAAAGAAAGAGTTCCATGACTTACATCCTGGGAAGCCTGGCAGAAAGTGACCGGAGACCACTCCACGGGGGGGGGGGGGAGGGGGGGGGTGGTTTACTGTGACGGATTGCGGAGAAACCGCACAGAGCGGCGGTTTCCCCGCAGCAACATGCTTCTGGTTTGCCTGGACCTAGTAGTGCACACAGATGGAGAGCTATGCGCGCGCGCACCGCAAGACAAGCTCTTTATGCCAATAGGAGAAGGGTCAGCTGATCGAGGCGGTCAGCTGATCCCAGCTCAGCAGGTGATTGGTTTATGGGAGCTGGGCGGCGCTGTGGAGCACTTTACTATATATATCTCTTGCTGTTTAGTTGCTGGTTGTCTGGCGTTGCGAATACCTATGTGTTAGTACTCAGACCTTAGTCAGATCCTTCAGTATGGTGGAACCAGGTGGACCTGGGAATCCACACTTAGCCAGTTTACTGTGTATCATCTGTGTTATTCCTTAGACCAGTTCCAGGGTGTAGAGACCACGGACCTCACACCCCAGACTAGAAATACTGTGTATCATCTGTGTTATTCCTTAGACCAGTTCCAGGGTGTAGAGACCACGGACCTCACACCCCAGACTAGGAATACTGTGTATCATCTCTGTTATACATCAGACTAGTTCCAGGGTGTAGAGACCACGGACCTCACACCCAGACTAGGGAACCTGTGTTATTGCCGACCCGGCCTGCCCGACCTTTCTGGCTGTCACCCACCCCTTGGGTGCTTAGCCTTCCTGCAGGGGCCCCCTGCTCCTCAGAGGGGGCACTGCTGCTAAATCAGTCAGGGTCTTCTTCTCCTGGAGTCCTTGACTGCAATAGAGTCTGTCTCTACTCATTGGACCACCTGCTACCCTGGTGGTCCAATTTCTACTGTTACACCAAACACTTACACGCTTCAGGTGTCCAGAGGTTAGCAAAATATCTGTATTATCGGTGATTCTGCAGATCATCAATAATCGGGTATATATCTGTATTCTTGGTGATACTGCAGATCATCAATAATCAGATTCTCTCTGCGTGCTGACACCAATCGTTACAGTTATACTGTGTGACAGCTGAAATTCTAAAGTAGAGGTGATATTCCCGTGTATGTGTGCTGTGCAGGAAAACTTCATACCGGATCAAGAGTTCTGCTTTCCACAACCCTAATCACTGAAGCGTGTATGTCCTGGGATCATCAAGAGATAACCGATGCAGCAAAGCAAGCTGTTACTGTCCAATCATACTCCTGGAAGTAAGGAAGATGCACTGAACTCTGGATTCAGGCTGTGTGTGCAGTAAAGCAAGGAGATGATTTACTTTGACATTCGGCCTCCTTTCTTTCCTAATTCCGGACACCCTTCTGCTTTTTCAGCGCCCAAGGCCATGGCCTTTGTGCTCTTTCTAGAAATCCGGCTCTGGTAATATTACTACTCAGATTCAGGACATATAGGCCATACTGTAGCAGACCCAGAGCAGTGATGGGATAACATGGTGGATGCCATAGAAAAATATATAAATAATGTTAAGGCACAGAGCCTCAGACTCTATATGCTAGAAACCAGAAAGGAAGATTTAAAAAACAGAGCAAGAAAGAACCAGAAACCATAACAGTTTTAAAAGAAACTGCACTGATTTTTTTTTTTTGCTGCAATCCTCCCCTGGGCCAGCAGGGCCTATTTAAAATAAATGGAATCCACAGGGTGCTTACAGAGTCAAGAAACCGTGATCTTCCACATGATTATATTCTAAATCTCCATTAATATGAGGCAAGGGAACAGCTTCTTGCAGCTGCCAGAGATTTCACGACAACTCCCCCAGGAGTATCAGAGGTTATTCAATTATACACAAACATTGCATCTGTCGGGCTACAAAAACGGGAGGGAGAAGGCACCCCAAAAAATAACCATGGAAGTAATAAATATAAAATAGTCTACCTCTAAGAAGAAGGGGCAACGGCAATATAAGAAAGACATTTTAATAATCAGACACAAAAACAATAACGCATTTCGCAGAGCATAGTCCACTTCCTTAGATCAAATAATGCAGTACCTTTGAACGCCTAAAAAAGCTTTTTTAGGCGTTCCAAGCTCTGCACCTTGGCTACACAGACACTGATTGTTTGATCTGAGGAAGCGGACTGTGCTTCGCAAAAACCCATTATCGTTTTTTGTGTCTGATTATTAAAAAGACATATTGTTAACATCTTGTGGTTTCAAATGAGCTTATCTGCCATGGCAGTCAGCTGACACAGGGGAGAGATCAAATTACAACATGGGATTAGACACAGATAAGGGGGAATTAGACAGGCTAAACTCTCTAAATACATAAAGGGTGTATTTCTCTGTTTTCCTTCTGTCATGTGCAAGAGTTTAGGTCCACCTAAAGTAGCTAGAGGAGCTGCTGACTGAAGGGAGATCTCGTCAGCAAATAGCAAGGTGAGTAACCTCTCATTTACACTCTCATCAGGACTCTGCATAGGGAAGGAGGCACTCAGGGAGGGGAGTGAGCCGCCTTTCAATTATCAAACGCCGGTAGGCACGTGCCTACAGTGCCTTATGGTAAATCTGGCCCTGGTTACTACACTTGCATAAATACTGGTAATATTGCGGTGTGCACACCAGTGGCAAAGGGATCATCATAGCAGCCGGGGCCTGTACCAATGAGGGTACCAGTTTGCATGACCAGCCTGGTATGACTGGAGGGAGGGAGAGAAGGGGGCACTTTGGGTGGCCAGTGAGCCACCCGCCTCTCACCCTAGGGCCTCCTATAGGCACAAGCCTACAGTGCCTAGTGGGTAATCCAGCCCTGCTTGGGCTATCTAATACTGGGGGTACCTCTGGCTAGAGTTACTAGGGGGCTACTCAATACTGCGAGGATCCTCTGGCAACATTAAATCAGTGTGTGTGGGTGGCAATGCTATAAAGGTGCTTTATAATTTTTTGGGGGGACCAACCAAAACTTTCTAATGGGGCCCCATTGTTTCTAGCTATGCCCCTGATGCACACTATCCGTTAATTCATGAATTTATCTCTTATTTATTAATCTCTGTTTATCTGATGAATTATTTCTCCTTATCTGTTTATCTCATTAATTAGCTGTCCCTAGTCTGCCTCTACTCAATTATCTTTTCTACAATATTCCTTTAAAAACACTGCGCTGACAGCAATAGTAATAATAATAACAACAAGGTTAAGAATGGTGGAGCATTTCTAAAGTAATAGAATGAAAATAAAGTTCATGTAGAATAGAGCTCTATACCAGAAAGTCCAGTGTACAAGTGATAAAGTCTGTATCAACCATCCATCCATCTATCCACTTAACGCAAACAAAACATACCATGACAGGCAGCAGGGTTACCTCTATGTGTGACAGCCACCACACCTCACCTTCAAGACAGGGCTCTCACCCTTATCATATGATGCTGTGCAAAACGGAGCTGCACAGTGTCCTACCTAGAGATTATGAGACAAAGTCAGAGGGTGGAGAAACACAAGGAAGTTAATGTTGAATACATTAAGTACCACCTGGGCCCCTCTGCTCCGGGGCCCCATAGCAGCAGCTATAGCTGCCATGACAATTGCTACACCCCTGGGTCCACAGCACCTCTGGGGTAATTACAGGCCACCCCCTGCCTATCATGATCTCCTTCCCCCTATAGTTGAGGAGAAAAATTAGTAAAATGAAATAATTCAAGAGAAAAGTTATGAGATTAAGGCCCATATGCAATTCCATTTTTCACCTGCGTTTTCTCCTAGGAGAAAATGTTTCATCTTTGATTTAAAATAGCGTTTTAGCACTTTGTAATGGAAAACGTATTAAAAAGTAGATAAAAAGTACTATCAAAATTATTTTGAATATTTGTTTGCTTGCTGGTGGTTTAAAATGTTTTTTTTTTTTGTGGCAAGTTTTAAATATCACCTCAGAGAAAAATCAGGTGAAAAAGTGAATTGCATATGGCCCAAAGCCTCTACATTTCTGTAACTGTACAATACAGACACCATTAGTCTTTAATTTTAATAGCATAACTTCTTCCAGAAAATGGTCCCTACAAAAGACTATTTTCCAGTGCAGTATAAAAAATTACCACAAGAGGGAACCCGCACACTACAGAAATGTTATACTAAAAAGGAACGCAACAGAGTATAATCCCATTCCCTACATGCCTGCTCCAATATATTATTACACAACCAGAAAGGATTAAAATCTATAGACAATTCAAGAATCCTTCCACTAAGAGAACTATTACTCATGATCCTCCTTACTTGTATTGCTCTGTACAGTCAGGTCTTTGATCCTTAAAGAATAGATACTCTTGAGACACTCTAAGAATTTACTTTTTATGAGGTCAAAGACTGTCCATGGCATTCCCAGAAACCTTTTCCCTGGGAAGATCGGGACCCTACATTTAAAAATAGGACTCAAATGACAAATGCTGCCCACAAACCCAACTTGTAGAATGATCACCTACAGAAAGCAGTGATTGGAGGCCAGAATTTGGATGTCACCTTAATCTTTCCGTGCACATCAGAGAATTAGAAACAAATAACAGGCTCCTCTCCTATGGCAATAACACGAAGGGCCCGTTCACACTACAAGAGCTTTTGAAGCACTAGAGATTTTAAAAGCTCGTGCTACTGCAATGCTATGGGGGCTTTTTACAAAATCACATCGCTCCAGTGTGCACACACACATAGGATAACATTAACAGGAGCTTTTAAAATCACAAAGCACATAGAAAAGATCTTGTAGTGTGAACGAGCCCGAATAGCACAGTTACTATACCTTCACAGCCAGGGCCGGATTTGTACTCTTTACAGCCCAAGGCCACTGTCACCAGCCGCCCCCCTTCGGTATAGGTAGCAAGATGACCCTCCCCCTTTCCCTCCAGTATAGGTAGCCAGATGACTCCCTTAATCCCTCCTTTTCCCACCCCCCTTTCTGTATAGGTAGCCAGCTTGCCTTCACACCGCAGCAGCCATCAGTGTCACTCATTTCTCCACTCATCTCCAGCGCAGAAGCTTCCTCTTTCTTTCCGTCTCCAATGCTGCCCAAGTGCTTAGCCGCTGGCCACAATGCAAACGTGCACAGAGAGCAAGGTGGCCGCTGTACAGGCAGCTATCAGCAGAGTACAGTGGTCAGGTGCTCACCTGATCTCCCTGCATTGCAGCATTTGCAAGTTGCATCAGTTTAGCCTGCAGCTTTGGTGCCCTTGCTCCTGTGGTGCCCTAGGCCATGGCCTAGGTGGCCTTACCCTAAATCCGGCCCTGTTCACAGCTGTTTTTACTGTGGAAGTACCATGCTTCTTCCAGTTTGATTCATGTGACACATCCACTCTCAAACTATGGAAGCACAGCTATCAGAAAGCCCTCCTGCTTAATATGTAAATGCTGCTTCTTTAAAAAAAAGGGGTAATGATCTGGACTCTGCTGCTGTTGTAAGCCAACTTCCCAAGCCAAAAGTCCCTTCTCAGGTTTATTTTTTTGTACTGTGACATTTTGAGGGTGAAATGATGTTTATGCAGGAAGTGCAATGTGGGATTTAGGGCACTGACTATACAATTTACCCAGAGAAGGGTTTAGTATTAGTATTACAGGTTGAGTTAACCATAGCTCAGACTATATAGGGGGACTTATCCCTCAAATAAGTGGTGGCAGTGTTTACTGTTATAATTGTGTGTAGCAATTGTATTGTGTGTTCACCTTACCACCTGGCCTGTGTGTATGCCCAATCTCAGCTATCTGACACATCAATTGTATCCAGGAGATTGGATGGTCTGTGTGTCCGAGTAGATTGGGAGGCGTAAAGCAGGCTTGCCAGTAGGCATTGTGTGACAGTAGTAGTCATGTATGTAGTCATGTAGTGCCTTTCCCCCGCCCAAATCGGCTTACCTATTATCCTTGTCCTGTCTCCTCTTGTTCACCACTCCCTGCAGATTGTTGTGGGTTCGAAGAGACATCTGTAACCCTCTAAAAGAGGGGCCCAAGATTTTGCTAATGTATTTCTATGTGTGAGGTAACTTTGGCATCTAAGGCTAAATTTTGCCTTAGATGTTAGTCTAATGGAACCAAAACGGCGCATGGGAGAGTGGAGGCACAGTAATGGTCGCATAGACTGTTGCTAGGCGACCACAGCACACAGAGCATTTGAACTTTCTAGAAGCCCTGTGCGGCCTGTCAGAGCACAGAGTACATCCGAGCTAGTCCGGACAGAAAGGACCCCGGCAGCCAGATAAGTATAGGCCTGAGAGCCAACTACAAGTTACAGTGTGTGTTCAGTTAGTAGCCAGTGTTCAGCGGAGGCTTGTTGAGATAGAAATATAGCAACCCAGAACCTGAAGAGGCCAAGTCTGTTCAAATTGCTGTTACTAGAGACTGTTTGTGTGCAAAAGCTTTAAAGATACAGAGACCTTGTGTTGATGATACAGTTGTTGATGCAAGATAGAGCTGCCCAGCTAAGGTTAAGAAATCTTCTGCTGATTATATACAGTGTATTAAGTGTTAAGGCCTTGCTGTCACTAAAAGACATTAACCGCCTCCATGGGTACTGACACAGCCCCCTGCTTGCATTAAGTCCTGATCTGGAGACATTGTTCTTGCCAAGTCCGTTTCAAGTCAAGAGTTAAAGTTCATGTGCTCTTCTGTGCTATGTTCTGAAGTGTTACTAAGAGTTTGATACAATAAGTGAACCCAAAGTGTGATTTATGCATATTACCTGAGTACACAGTCCTAAATAAAGAGGAAATAACTAAGGCCGTGAGAGTAAAGAGAACCTTTCAGTATTAAGAGAAGATAAGTGAGAAGAGGAGGAGTTGCATTGCGTCTTGTGATACTAAAAGTGTGCTACAGTAAGAAGTGAACTGTCATCCGACTAAGATATAAGGTTAACTCACTTGGAGTACAAGTTTTGCAACAACTCTAAATTAGAGCTTATTCAGTCTAAAAGTCAAAGTGCACTAAAAGAGAGTTATATTGTGGGAGAGTGATCTGGGTGGCATAGCCAGGTGCATTGGTCACTTTATATTTTATTTTGTTTACTTTTATTTTCCTAATCCTTTTGATTATTTGATTTATATTTTATTTTGTTTGTAATTTTGAGAGGAGGCCCTATCCAGTCAGGTGGAGCTGAAAAGTGGGTTTGGTGGGATATTACCAAGGGTAAAGAGTGTGCGAGATCTTCTGTACAAAGTGAACATCCTTTTGGGATCAACCAACGAACTGTGGAAATTATTCAGTACCATCTTGAAGACTGTCACGAGTTGCCCAGGTTTTGCTGAGCAATATAACTTGGACTTGGTTACAAGGGACTGAGAACTGTTTAGGAACTGAACTGCTCAGTAAACCATCCCCTTCCCCAACCCATTTCTCACTCAATGGTACTGTGATGTAAACATGCTGTAAGGTGGTTGATTATTGTACAAGAAGACCTTTGTAGCTCAACTTTCATATATAATTTGTATGTAACTTAACCTTTTTATTCCGCAGCATTTAACGGGGCACTGGCTGTGAAGATTAGAAGATTGTGTATTTTGACCTGTGAAGTGCAAGGGAGGTGTATTGTGTTGTTGAAGTGTTATGGGTTGATTGAAGCAACAGTGACCACTGTTAGGTCATGAATAAATCTTTGATAATTTCATCTGAGTCAGTGTCTGGTGGATTCCTCTCAGCCGGAGCCCAGTGCTAACGGATAAATCGGGTTACACATCCCCAGCTGCTCTGTGTGCGGGCTCCAGCAGCCACACCATGTGGGCCAGCTAGGTGATTGCCACAGCCATGTGATAACCTCTCACCTCTCCTCGCTGCACTCTGTCCCTCCCCTGTGTTGCCAGTGTTCACTGTCGTATAAAAAACTTTGCCCATATGGCAGTGAATACAACAACACAGGGGCTGCAATAAAAAAGCTAGAGAAACTATACACAAGTCACGCTGGAACTGGCTGCCCTGTCTATTTTCCTCCTATCAGTTTGAGGATATGGGGGAGTGGAGGTATGATGGTCCATCACGTAGAGGCAAGAGAACACTGGGGCGATATGGGGTGGGTTGAGCAGCCTGGGAATTGCAGATACCGCTGCTGCTAAATTTTGGCTGGCCAACTCTTGTCAAGTCACATTCTGGCTGACAAAAGTCTGAAAGGAGCAAGTTCTCATGAACTGGCCGCATCCGTCGGCCACTTCAGGTATAAGCCAGCCAGATCCTGAAGTGGCCAACTTCAGAACTTCAAGCCGTAACACATACATTTGCCAAAATACTGCAATTCAAGAATATAAAATAGGCTACCAGGAACCAAAAGTAAGAATCTTTGTGGATGATAGCCTACTCTAAGTAATAAACCCAATGATCACAGTGCCAAATCTGCTATTGTCCATGAAAAACGTTGGTAGTGTAGCAGGATTAAAGCTCAATGTAGAAAAGTCAGAAGCAATGTACTGCAATTACCCATAAGACAGAGACAAACAAATCTCAATAAACATTGGATTCCAGCATTGAGATCATTGTATAAAATAAAATATTAGGGGATACATTTCAGTAACAGTCTTGATAATATATATACCATGAAATACACAATGTTAGTAAGAACCCTAAAAAACAAAATTAAAGCATAGAACCACCCAGCTCTGTCATGGGAGAGTGTAATTAATACCATCATAATGATTTTTCTTCCTAAATGCATCTATCTTTACAGAGTCTTTCCTAGAAATATTAAATCTGTTGACATAGCTTCTCTCTAGAAAGATATGTTTAGCTTTTTTGGACGAATAAAAAGAACACATTCCTAGAAAACCCATGTATTTGGCACAAATAGCTTTGATTTGTCAGACCTCTATTTTGAAAAGTCCAAAGACTTTACTTGTGGGCTTTAAATCAGATGATATGAAATATGTCAAACAAACTATTCAGCACATAGCATTCATAATGAATGTATACATTGTTTAACAGTAAAGAAATATTCAAAATGCTATATGAAAAAAATTAATTTAAAAATAGCCGATCAAGTCCACTCATTTCAAAAGTATGGCACGCTTGGACAACATGTAGAAATGGGCCGAGCATTTATAAAGTTGTAAACTACTTGTATCAGCGGGCTCCCTACTGTAATGATCGGTGAAGCACAGAGAGGATCTGATTACCGGTGACCTGCAGTATCACTGGGAATACAGATGTATACCAGATTATGAGTGATCTGCAGTATCACCGATAATCCGATATACCAGCTAACCTCTGTTCACCCGAGTAGAGTGTAGTGTTTGGTGTAACAGTAACACTTAGAGGACTAAGCCTCAGTGCAGTAAGGGATACTGCACGGATTCCTTCCGAAGACCTGGACTCTCCAAGACGGGAGGAGTCAGGCTGAGAGTAGGAAGGGTTGTCTGAAAGTAACACTCTGGAGGAAGTGTCACTAACAGAACGGGGAACCGCCTCCAACAGTAAGGTCGGCTCTCGAGGTCGGACTAGCCAGGTTGTAAACACACGGACAGGTACAGTACAGATACAGTAGGCGGAGGCGGAGTCTAAGTACAGGCAGGGTTTGGCAACAGGGTATCAGAAATATCGAGGTATAAGATCAGGAGGCAGAAGCAGAGTCTAAGGACGAGCCGGGGTTCGGCAACAGAGTATCAGAAATATCGAGGTACAAGATCAGGGTTCAGGAGGATAGTCAGACAGGCAAAAGGTCATAACAGATAATCACAATCAAACTAGTACTTTAGCTATCAAGAGAATCTAGCTAAGTGTAGGATTACAGCTCCAGCTGGTCCTGGCACACTTAAGGATCTGACTAAGGGTCTGAGTGCTCCCACGAATGTGATCGCAACGCCAGACACCGGAGCAATGACCAGGCTCCAGTATATATACTCTGGGGCTGTCCAGTGCCACCCCTAATTGCTGAGCCAATGAGGTGTGGAGCCAGTGTCAGCTGACCAGCCTGGTCAGCTGACTCACCTCTGGCTACCACATAAGCCCTGCCTTAGTGCGCGCGCACGCGTCACTCTGAAGCTAGAGGGACTACGAGTCCCAGCCGCACTAGCACCGCTCTGCAGTGTACCAGCACGGGGGTCATGCGCGCTAACCGCCGCGTCCAACGCGGCGGTTTCTCCGCGCTCCTCCACGACCTGCATGGAGACAGCCGCCTCACGCTGAGTGGAGGCGGCTGTCTCTCCGTGCTCCGCCATGCCATTACGGGAAGCAGCCGCCCCATGCTGAGTAGAGGCGGCTGCTTTCCCGCGGAGTCTCATACCTACAGAGATTATCTACCGTGTGAAACCTAAACATTCTTTTTCATTAAAAGATAATACATCATAACCCTGACCTTCTGACATATGTCCTATTACAAAACTACTTTCCTACCCTCAACACATGTTGTTTTACTAATAATATCCAAGTTGGGTACTGTTAAAATGTCACTACAAAAGTCACTACAGAATGTCAGCTAAAAAACTTTAGTAACTTTTTGTTGCATAATTTCCTAATAAAATTGGGTACTTATCCGTTAGCCAGGCGCATCCTCTAGGTGGCGATAATTACTATTCCCCCTCCAGGCCGCCATGGATAGTAGGGAAAGATGTAACTCTGCTGGAGTTCTATTGCCACCTAGAGGATGCGCCCGGCTAACGGAAAAGAACCTAAAATTGTTTTGAACCAAAATCACAATTACAGTACTCTTTGTACTCGAACTGCCATCTCGCCATGCCAAAGAAGCCTGCCAACACAGGATAGAAACTATAAAGTACAGTGGTATAATTAGAGCACTCTTAATAGGCATATGTTTCACCAAAAAAGTGCTTTAGTCTTTATAAGTCCATACACTTTTTCTCCTACTCTCCAGACTGGGTGTCAGCGCCTGTATCTGAAATCATGTATACTAAAAAAAAAACAAAAAAACAAAAAACAAACAGAGAAATGACAGTGCAGTATTGCTATTAGCAACAGGATTCCTTCCCTAATCCCCACACCTCTGTGATGCAGTGTTGTGCTCAGACAGGTGCTCACAAAACTTCACCAACATGTACAAACAATGCACTATACAAAGAGCAATGCTGACCCAGGGCCGGATTACCAACCAGGCAACAAAAGCAGTCGCTTGGGGCCCCATTCAGAGTCAAAGGAGCCCCATCAGCACATAAACCAGCCCTCGCCATCCTGTCAGCGGTGGCTGGATGGTATAATAGTTAAAGGGACTCTGAGCAGTGCAGTAACTATGGAAAGATGTATATCATTTTAAAGCTCTCTTTCTCCTCTTTCCAATGATATATAAACCGCCGCCCTATGCCTTTTAATTTTCACTATTTTCGGCCACGGCAATTTCGATCGCGAAAACTAAAAGGCGTAGGGTGGCAGTTTATCTATCATTGGAAAGAGGAGAAAGAGAGCTTCAACATGATATGCATCTTTCCATAGTTACATTATATTACACAGAACGACTTTTCTCCAAAGTCGGCAGCTCGATTCAGCACAATGCAATGAAATATAAGGAACCCAGGGGGATATAATTACAAACATCATGCTGGTAGGTGTGAGGATGTAATTAATTAGTTGTGGGTATGCTTAAAGGCATACCCACAGGCACTGCTCGAAGTCTCTTTAAGGCTCTGTCTCTGACACAGGAGACCAGGGTTCGAATCTCGGCCCTGCCTGTTCAGTAAGCCAGCACCTATTCAGTAGGAGACCTTAGGCAAGTCTCTCTAACACTGCTACTGCCTATAGGGCGCGTCCTAGTGGCTGCAGCTCTGGCGCTTTGAGTCCGCCAGGAGAAAAGAGCGATATAAATGTTATTTGTCTTGTCTTGTCTAATGATGCTGTGCGCTGCTGTTTGTCTTCAGAGCCAGGCTCTCCTCCTAGGTCCCCCTCCTGCTACTGTGAGCTCTGCCGCTGCCCACTCCTCCCTCCCTTCCCACAGAGAACCACAGCTGCAGCAAGAATGATAGCAGCAGATGGCAAACGCTAACTCACCTATCCATGATCCAAGCGATAGAGATCCCGTCATCTGAAACCTATCTGTCTCTTCAACAGTGCAGCTGCTCGCTCTGAGCTTCCTGATTCTCAGATCAGACAGGAAGTAGGAAGTAGTAGTAACAGAGCGGCAGCACTCTAGAGGAGACAAATGGGCTCCGGATGACGGGACCTCTATTGTTTGGATCGCAATAGGTGAATGTGAGTCATCTGGTGCTGTCATTCTCCCCAGCTGCGGCTGCCTTCTCTGCTGGACTATCATATTCACTGGAAAGGAGGCTGCATGGTGGCTGTCTAGTTTGGGAGGAAATCGGTTGTTCGGTGGTGGGGGTGGTTATGTAATTCTGTCTGGGGAACGGCTTCTGGTTTGGCGGTGTCCAGAGCTTTCTGCTATTGCCAGGCTGGAGATGCAGGGGGAAAGTGCTGCTGCTGTGATATCTGGCGCCCTCTTCACAGGGGTGCCCCAGCCCCTGAGTGCAAATGTCCCAGCCATTCATCTCTCACTCTGCATTTTGCCGCTGCTATTCCCTGCATTGTGCACCCACAGAGGAAAGTGGGCTGTTGCCCATAGCAACCGGTAGCTCGGCTGCCCTGATGTGTGCGGCATGTTGCTGTGCAGCTGCATCTTCTGATTCTATTATGACATGATGGGGGGGGCCCAAATCAGTTACTTTGCTTAGGGCCCCATTTAGCCTTAATCCGGCTCTGTGCTGACCACATCACAGTGCAGCCAACCCGCATGTATACAGGTTTTTGGTCTGACTGACCCCTCAACCTCAGCTCTCTCCACTCCTCCTTCACATCAACCTTATGGTATTGCCACTGGCATGATACAGATAAACCACTTAGAAGCCTTTACTCCATCCACTCCATTGATTAAGTGCACAGAGTAAATGCTTTCAATTGGTTCACCTGTAAAAATTGCAGGATTCTGTGTAACTGAAAAATCTACAGATTTTCCATGTTTTCCTCAACATCACATAAAATAGCCATGCCACAGCACTGTGCAGATGTTAAACTTAAAAAAATAAATACCATGTATCTCAGACATTTGGTCTTCCTATACTGTTTTGGTTGCTGTACTTAACCATCCAGCGATCACAATAATTGTCAGAATTACACCCCTTTCTCCCTTTATTTGACACAGAGATATTACTGAAAACCATTATCTACCACACTGGGCACTGTGAACGCCCACTACACCAGGCATCATGGACATTAGTAACTATACCCCCTTTCCTGTGACTGCCTGTTGATGTTCACAGCACTTCCTTAAAACAAATACACACAATTGTGTTGAACAACAACAACAACAAAAATTCTAATACAACTTTTAACATTTGTTATGTTGCCCCTTAAGGACCAGAGACTGCTGGTACCACAAAACGGCGCCTCCCTGTGAGCCGGTCAGGAGCCGCTTGCATTGGCTCCTGACCCTGTCCACCAATGTGAGCCAATGTAATTGGATCACAGTGATCACACTGTCAGGACTCAGGAGCCAATGAAATAGGCTCCTGACCGGCTTCACAGAGCCATGCCGTCATAGCGACAACAAAGAGAGGGCCTGCAGCGGGTGCAGAGTGGCGAGATTGGTGGGAGTGTGCGGCGAAGAAGTTGAAATCTGTGTCCTGTCAGAGCCATGCAGCCACCTGCAGGACGTAGATTTAAATTAATGTCACTGCATCTCTCGGAATAATATTAACAATAGCAACATATTATTTTTATTAGTCAGTAAAATGCAGTTACTGTACATTTGTTTTAAACCTTCCTTTTCTGTCCATAGTAAATATGCCTGACATCAACATTTTATTAGCTATTTTTTGTTGTTAATGCACAAATGAGATAAACATGATTGTTTATTGTTATGCTCCTTGCAATTACCATACATGGCATTTAACCTTTATTAAGTAAATTGAGAGTCCTGAACAAGATGCAACTGTTGTATTGGCATAAGTGCAAATGTTTTTCCCCATGTTACTCCTGGATTAAACTAGACAATCCAATTCAGTCCAGTTCATGCAAGTTCTGTATGTCTGAGAACTGACACAGTAAACTCTTCTTGTCATGACTGGATGTGACGGGATAAAAATAGTGGCCGTTTTTGAAGCAACTGCCAGCGTGGGGCAGATTTGAGTGACAGGCACACATTGGCAGTTCACAAGGATCAAGCCTTGTAAGTGTGATCTCTCTCATAGATTTTGTCCGCAAGATTGTGACGGTGCTTTCTCCCTCCGCCGCTCTTCATTCCAGACTTATTCTAGAAAAAGAGATGATATAACACTTAATGACATTTGACTTCAAATCCCCTATTGCAGCTTTCTTCTAACAGAATAAGGTAATGCTACTATATACATATTTGTACCATTCTGCTGGCTGGAATGCTTTGCGGATGTAAGATTGCTGGCAGTTCAGTGCTGGCTGCATAGGCTGTATTCTGGCAACTAGTAACAGCTTGCATTACCTCAGCTATCACAGCTTTGTAGTTTTCAGTGAAAATCTGTGTGTTTACTAATAAATATTGTTCTGAGCTAACAAGTGTCACTTTGCATTTATGAGCTTATATTCAGCACTTTTTGAATTTTTTACATTGCAGTATGATATCTTATCTTGTCTTGTAGAAGTACAATCACAACCAGTTTTACCTGTATGGGGAAACTTGAATAAGTTATCAACTACTAACTATTACTTATGCAATGCGATGTGTGCTATGACCTGGTACCCGACTAACAGCTATTACTCCTAAACTCTATGACCACCAGTAATCTGCCACTTTTCCAACTATCTACTTACTACCATACTTATTTACCAATCACTATTTGCAAACCATCAGCTACATTATTATTTGTTATTGACCATTTGAGAGTTTATCTTCCTAATACAGAATATAGTGCATTTATGGTTTTCTACTTATATGTTCAGATAGTGATCTGATGTGAGAGGAATTCTTTGTTGACCACTGGTTGCCGATAACTTAAGGGTAACTAGCATTGCAAAACATAATTGCACTGTTTTGTTTCTTAAAGGACAACTGAAGCAAGAAGTATATGGAGGCTGCCATATGTATTTCCTTTTAAGCAATACCAGTTGCCTGGCTATCCAGCTGATCCTCTGCCTCTAAGGGCTCTTTCACATTAGGGCAGACTTTGTGCGTTAACGCAAACGGAAGCCGTTTGCGTTAACCAAGGTAAGACGAAAGTCCATAGACTTTCATTTTACCTTTCACACTCGACGCTGCGTTTCGATACGTTGCGGTTCCGACGCACCCGGGCGCAGTTTTTCCTCCAACGCACCCGCGAGCCGGCGTTTTCCGTCGGGTTTAATTACCAGCTACCGCCGCTGATTGCGTCGCACCGCAGATACCCGACGACACGCAGCAGGCAGACAACGCGTGCAGGAGAACGGCTCCTGTTCGCGTTGTCTGATGTGAAAGAGCCCTAATACTTTTAGTCATAGACCCTGATCAAGCAGCAGCATATCAGGTGTTTCTGCCATTATTTTCAGATCTGGCGAGATTAACTGCATGGCTGCCAAACAACTGGTATTGTTTAAAAGTACATAAATATGGCAGCCTCCATATACCGTTTTCTTCAGTTGTCGTTTAATCAGTGTCCACCATAATGACATATCAGTAAGGTTATTGTACTAGTGGGCTACACAGTACCTGCCAATTTCATTATCAATTACATATTAAGATCATGAATATAGCCTGTACTAGTAATGCCAATTAAAGTGAACTGTGTTAAGTTGACCATTAATGATACGATTCTTCAGATGATTGATTTTCTAATTCGTTCGTAATATCGATTGAATCGATCCATTTTTTGGATCAATTCCATTAATCTGATTGAATTGGATAGTAGCTTAACTTCAGTTAATATTATGGTCGAATCAGAGAATCAATCATCCAAAAAATTGTATTGTTAATGACAGATGTTTGTTGAAAACTCAGAACTATAGGAAACATAACTGTCCACTGATTAGAGCATCATATATGAACATTAACTGCTTCTCTTTGGTGACTCCTTTATAACAGGGAACATTCTAGGTTTTTTTTTGTTTTGGTTTTGTTTGTTTTTTTTTGCTTGGATTTGGGCTAACATTTCCTTCCTGTTCTTTGTCCAATCCATGTGTCTGTACCGCCTGAATCTGAATGCACAGTTTACTTGTTACAGATGACACCCCTCCCCCCAATGTTCCTGTCAGGCACACCATGAAATTATTGCACTAGGCAGTAACCTGAGGAAGCTCCAGGACTGCTATTTTGCTAATTAGATACACTATTTATTATTACTAAAATAGCATAAATTGTAAAGGAAATTATATACTTGAATTATAGGCCATAGGTTTGGTTTAGCTGCAGTGGGATTGTCAAGTGTGATTAAAGTAGCAAAATTTCTGGTGTGATTACAATTCCTGACATTTATAAAAAAAAAGTTAAATGGGAGAACGCAAAGCAAATCCCATAGCACTGCGTTTCCTATGTGCATACCTCCCAACTTTTTGAGGTGAGAGAGGTTCACTTAAAGAGAGTCTGAAGCCATAATAAAAATGGCTTTTTTCCTTATATATAGCATGGGCATGTGTGCATCTGCTAAAACGCCGCTATCCTGAGGCTGAACGAGGGTCCTTTCCCCTCCAAATCCCCCCCTGCAAAATCACGACCAACTTGGTCGTAGATTTTGCTACCCCTGTGTGCTTCCGTGTGAGGCAAGGCTATGAGCTGCAGCCCTGCCTCACACGCGTCTATCAGCGGCTGATCTCCGCCTCTCCCCCGCACCTCTCAGCGAAGGAAGACTGAGAGGGGCGGGGGAGAGGTGGAGATCCGCCGCTGATAGACGCGTGTGAGGCAGGGCTGCAGCTCATAGCCCCGCCTCACACGGAAGCGCTCCCTGGGCAGCACAGGGGGGATTTGGAGGGGAAAGGGCCCTCGTTTAGCCGCGGGATAGCGCACATGCTCCTGCTATATATAAGGAAAAAAGCCATTTTTATTATGGCTTCAGACTCTCTTTAAGCAACGCCCCCTCCCTACTCCTCTAATAATGCCCGTGACACACACCCCGTCAGGCATACCATAAAGATTTTATAAGGGAAATAAGTTGTATTATAATTCAAACCACACAGGTCCTTTCTACTCTGGTTCATTTTCCTTTACATTAGCATTTAAAAATAAGAAATATATCATTTTAAAGGATTGGAATAAAGTTTAGTGATAAAGAAACACATTTTTTAGTAGAAAAATCCATATATTTACATAGATCTGTACATAAGCCCTAAAGAGGGACAAATGAGGTAGACAGAGGGACAGAGTTCCCAAAGAGGGACAGTCCCTCCAAAAAAAGGACAGTTGGGAGCCATGTATGTTATTTGCATGTGCTCCCTTTCATTGAGGCACCCTTTACACTATGGCGTTGCGGTAAGCTATTTTTCTGCAAGAGGCAGATGAAAGTCAATGAAAGTCTATGGAGACTTTCATACTTACACGATTCTATAGACTGAAAGTAGTTTATTCTCTGTATAGCTGCCGCAAAGTCATCCATGCATTACCACATGAGCCGTCATCTGTCACTATGCAGCTCCGGGCTTGCACTCACATGACCTGCTTCAATTCAGACAGTTGACAGTGATGAGGAACTGCCCAGCATTCATTAATGGCTGAGGCATATAAGGATGGCATATTTAGATAATGAATTATTTCTGATTGTTAAATGAAAAAATGTATTATATAATATCAGACTTGAAGAACTCCACTAAAATAAATAATGGGGACATGCAGCACTGAGAACCCAGGATTTCCCAGCTATCCTGTATTCCAGCATTGACAGTGTTACTGTTAGTGAGAGATGTGTGCAGTGTTTCATTAAGTTAAGCTATAGTTTGGGGGGGGGGGGGGGTTAATGGAATGGTCAGGATGATGGGGATCAGTACCACTCTTTCTGTCATACAGTCCATGTATGGAGAACAGGTTGTACACATCCATTGTTCATTTCTGCTGATTGGCTGATGCCGTTTATTTTGTTTTGTACTATGTTAGAGCCAAACAATCACTGAAGATGTGAGGATTAACACATAACAGATTTAAGAGCTAATTTACTAACTTTTGTCCAGAGATCTCAAAGCAGTAGGAATCATAAGGATCCTGCAAACCTGAACTGGATTATTAATAACAGTCTACCATTTAAAGAAGTGGTAAAATAAGTTCTCATTGTTCAAATGGAAATATAGTGGAGGTTGAAAAAAGGTTTGTGCAGTATTGTTTTACTGTAGATGCAATCAGAGGTGGAGCATTCTCTGTTGGACCTTCTTATTGAGTGTTGATCTCCTATTTTAGATCATGGAGCCAAGGACCTTGAATGACTCCCCCTTAGTAACTGCTGATCCATTTATAACTAAGGGGAAAGTATGTATTTCTAAAATCTATCTAAAGATGAAGACCCGCACCATCCAATATTATAGCTCTTATTTATTAGCTGACAGCATGAAAAAAGTACAGCGACATTTCAGAGGGAAATCCTCCTTTCTCAAGCTCGTCAGACGCTGACAAGAGCTTGAGAAAGGTGGATTGCCCTCCGAAACGTCACTGTACTTTGTCATGCTGTCAGCTAATAAATAATAGCTATAATACTGGATGGTGCCGGTCTTCATCTCTAAATTGCATGGTTGGGCCTGTAGTGCTGCCACACCTTGTGACCAGGCACATCACCTGCGCTTGGGGAGTGCTGTCCACTACACAGCTGCAAGTTTCTAAAATCTATCATCATCTCTACACTCTCAAGAACATGCAGATGTGACCTACTACTACTCACCTGTAACTTGACTCTTCCACATTATGTATGAGCAAAATGATTGTACTTGCTCTTCTGTGAACATCAGAATCTACGGATGGGCCAGTGCAGGCAGAGTTAATGATTTGTTACTGTAGTAGAGCATGGTGCTATGCAGCAATAGTGTTAAAGGAAGACTTGAAGTCAACAAATATTCCTTGTGATGTTTCCTGAAGACTCAAGATTCTGCAGAATGAAGTGAAAACAAATGTTAACAGCATCAATGCCTTTTCAGACCTTTTCAACCCATAGCATAGGGGAAGAGTGTCCGTGATGGACATGTATGAGTCTTTAAAAATCTTTATGACGTCTTATGTTAGTGCAGCTGGTCAGTAGTCATTGTTGTGAGGTGTAGTGTTGGTGTTGAAATGCGGCAGGGTGCGTTTTACTTAACTCTGATACTTCCTCCATGTAAGCTAGGAGGAAGTATCAGAGTTAAATGAAACACACCCTGTCCTGCTGTTCCTTGCTGAAATGGTTCTGAACACCATGGTACTTAGTTACCACCAGCACTATTGAGGTGTGTTAACTGGTTTATTAGAAACTGGCACATGAGTGGAATTTATAAACCAGGTAGGAACCATGGACAGCACATGAGATTTGTTACACATGCCTTTATACAGTGCAGCTGATCTACTCAATGTTTAAAGGACAACTAAAGTGAGAAGAATATGGAGGCTGCCATATTTATTTCCTTTTAAACAATACCAGTTGCCTGGCAGCCCTGCTGGTCTGTTTGGCAGCAGTAGTGTCTGAATAACACCAGAAACAAGCGTGCAGCTAATATTGTCAGATCTAACATTAATGTCAGAAACATCTGATCTGCTGCATGCTTGTTCAGGGTTTATGGCTGAAAGTATTAGAGGCAGATGATCAGCAGGGCTGCCAGGCAACTGGTAATGAATAAGGAAATAAATATGGCAGCCTCCATATACCTCTCATTACAGTTGTCTTTTAAAGTAGGAAGGAGAAATAATGGGTGGCTACAGTGTAGGAATCTCAGTAATAAGGTATAACATTGATCACGGTTGAGGGGGGAGGGGAGGACTGGTGTTAGGTTTTTAAACTTGCAATAGAATTTGTTATGCCCATTTGCCAGCAGTCAGTTGTCCATGGAATGTAAGACCTTCTTTTTGTAATTTATAGTTCCCTGCATGCCCCACTGAGTCTAAGGTTAGCTTTAATACTTTTTACCAGTAGCTTTGTTTGGCTGTTTTGGTTACTCTCCCTATGACTGCATGTAGTATTGTATAGTATGCCATAATATGAATTTTACAAGAGTAGCTTTGTTTGGCAGTTTTGGTTACTCTCCCTATGAATGCATGTAGTATTGTATAGTATGCCATAATATGAATTTAGAAAGGCAATCCACACACCGTACTGTTGCATTAGTCTTGTTTTACAAATGACACAAATATAACTGAAAATTGTAAGGAAGGTAAGGTAGTTTTAAACTGGAAATGTGAATGCTTCTGTCACCACCACATGAAACTTGTTTAGTTTAAATAAAGTAAACACATATTAAACATTTTTATTTACTGACAGTTTTATTTTTATGTTCTGATAGCTCATTGAAAGCTCCTTGCTTCAGTGGACAGCTTCTGTAGAGATAACATTATCTTTTGTTTACATTCCTTTGTCAGATACATTAAGTAAATATTAGCAAACTGCCGAAACAGAGCTGTACTGAGCTGACAAGCAGAAAGAGCTGAGAAGTAATCACTAGATAGATTTTGATATATAAATACAGCAGCTATGCAATAAACTGCAATGACAACTTTCAGAGCAGATAAACTGTACTTTAGGTATTTGTAATGTGTAGACAGACAATATTACGTGTGGGCAGCACGTGGCATCGACATCTGCAAGGAGTTTGTATGTTCACCTCGTGTCCGTGTGGGTTTCCTCCGGGCACTCCAGTTTCCTCCCACTTCCCCAAAACATACAGATAAGTTAATTGGCTTCCCCCTAAAAATTGGCCCTAGACTATGATACATGCACTACACGACATATGACCATGGTAGGGACTAGATTGTGAGCCCCTCTGAAGGACAGTTAGTGACAAGACAATATACTCTGTACTGCGCTGCAGTGATGCTCGGATACCCCTTTTTATTATTCGAGTTTGGTCGAATTCGAATAGTAAATTATTCGAATTCGGTCGAATATTCGAGTCGAATATTTTTTGCTATTCGATTCGACCTCGGACTTGGAGCTCACTATTCGAGTCGGTATTCGAGCTCATTATTCGAGCTGACTATTCGAATTGGCCTTAAATAGCTTCCAACACTTGTTTTGAGGGTGAATGATGCAAGAAACATCTTTTTTCCCAAGTAACAACAGCAAGTGATTATGTGGGGATGTTCCTTAAAAAAAAAGGTGGAAAGAGAAGAGAAGTTGTGTCCAAAATTCTGTTCAGTAGTGTATATACTTCTTCTTCTTCTTCTTCTTTATCTTCTATATATTCTTCTTCTTCTTCTTCTATATCTTCTTCTTCTTCTTCTATATCTTCTTCTTCTTCTTCTTCTTCATCTTCATTTTCTTTTTCTTCTTCTATATCTTCTTCTTCTATATCTTCTTCTTCTATATCTTCTTCTTCTTCTTCTTCTTCTTCTTCTTCATCTTCTTCTTCTTCTTCTTCATCTTCTTCTTTATCTTCTTCTTCATCTTCTTCTTCATCTTCTTCTTCATCTTCTTCTTCTTCATCTTCTTCATCTTCATCTTCTTCATCATCTTCTTCTTCATCGTCTTCTTCTTCTTCTTTTTCTTCTTCATCTTCTTCTTCTTTATCTTCTTCATCTTCATCTTCTTCATCATCTTCATCTTCATCTTCTTCATCATCTTCTTCTTCATCGTCTTCTTCTTCATCTTCTTCATCTTCTTCTTCATCTTCTTCTTAATCTTCTTCATCTTCTTCATCTTCATCTTCTTCATCTTTTTCTTCTTCATCTTCTTCTTCTATATCTTCTTTTTCTATATCCTCTTCTTATTATTATTTTTCTATTTCGTCTTCTTCTTTTTCTATATCTTCTTCTTCTATATCGTCTTCTTCTTCTTCACTTATTTCTCTTTTATATATTTTTTTTTAAAGAAATGCAGCTATTTTTGAGCGTAATAAATAGCTGGTGGCGCACGCATGTTGGAAGCGCCATTGTATGTGCTCCCTGGCAGTGGAAACACACAGACAGCAGGAGGTAAATTCAGCAGCAGGAGGAGGAGGATGAGTGTGTGGCAGCAGGCAGTCAGGTAGGTAGGCAGCGTGACATAATAGCCCTGGTACCTAGCGTTGATACCAGGGCTGTAAATAAACACAACAGGAGGTCCCAGACAGCGGTCGTGCAGCCCACATCGTGTCAAATACACAACTGGGACAACACAGTTTTCAACCCGGGCACCTCAGAAAAATTAAACCTTTTTTTTTTTTTTTTTTAATGGTTTACTTTTTTTTTTTTTTACAGCAAATTACACAGATATAGCTATTGTTGGACGTAATAGCTGGTGGCAGAGTGGCAGCAGAAGGTAAAATCTGTGTACCCTTGGCAGTGGGAAACACAGACAGGCAGCAGCAGCAGCAGGAGGAATGGAGGAGAGTAGTGTGAGTGTGGCAGCAGGTAGGTAGGCAGCGTGACATAATAGCCCTGGTACCTAGCGTTGATACCAGGGCTGTAAATAAACACAACAGGAGGTCCCAGACAGCGGTCGTGCAGCCCACATCGTGTCCAATACACAACTGGGACAACACAGTTTTCAACCCGGGCACCTCAGAAAAATTAAACCTTTTTTTTTTTTTAATGGTTTACTGTTTTTTTTTTTTTTTTTACAGCAAATTACACAGATATAGCTATTGTTGGACGTAATAGCTGGTGGCAGAGTGGCAGCAGCAGAAGGTAAAATCTGTGTACCCTTGGCAGTGGGAAACACAGACAGGCAGCAGCAGCAGCAGGAGGAATGGAGGAGAGTAGTGTGAGTGTGGCAGCAGGTAGGTAGGCAGCATGACATAATAGCCCTGGTACCTAGCGTTGATACCAGGGCTGTAAATAAACACAACAGGAGGTCCCAGACAGCGCTCGTGCAGCCCACATCGTGTCCAATACACAACTGGGACAACACAGTTTTCAACCCGGGCACCTCAGAAAAATTAAACCTTTTTTTTTTTTTAATGGTTTACTGTTTTTTTTTTTTTTTTTACAGCAAATTACACAGATATAGCTATTGTTGGACGTAATAGCTGGTGGCAGAGTGGCAGCAGCAGAAGGTAAAATCTGTGTACCCTTGGCAGTGGGAAACACAGACAGGCAGCAGCAGCAGCAGGAGGAATGGAGGAGTAGTGTGAGTGTGGCAGCAGGTAGGTAGGCAGCGTGACATAAGAGCCCTGGTACCTAGTGTTGATACCAGGGCTGTAAATAAACACAACAGGAGGTCCCAGACAGCGGTCGTGCAGCCCACATCGTGTCCAATACACAACTGGGACAACACAGTTTTCAACCCGGGCACCTCAGAAAAATTAAACCTTTTTTTTTTTTTTTTTTTTTAATGGTTTACTTGTTTGTTTTTTTACAGCAAATTACACAGATATAGCTATTGTTGGACGTAATAGCTGGTGGCAGAGTGGCAGCAGAAGGTAATTCTGTGTACCCTGGCAGTGGGAAACACAGACAGACAGCAGCAGCAGCAGGAGGAATGGAGGAGTAATGAGAGTAGCTATTGTTGGACGTAATAGCTGGTGGCAGAGCGGCAGCAGAAGGTAAAATCTGTGTACCCTTGGCAGTGGGAAACACAGACAGGCAGCAGCAGCAGCAGGAGGAATGGAGGAGAGTAGTGTGAGTGTGGCAGCAGGTAGGTAGGCAGCGTGACATAATAGCCCTGGTACCTAGCGTTGATACCAGGGCTGTAAATAAACACAACAGGAGGTCCCAGACAGCGGTCGTGCAGCCCACATCGTGTCCAATACACAACTGGGACAACACAGTTTTCAACCCGGGCACCTCAGAAAAATTAAACCTTTTTTTTTTTTTTTAATGGTTTACTTTTTTTTTTTTACAGCAAATAACACAGATATAGCTATTGTTTGACGTAATAGCTGGTGGCAGAGTGGCAGCAGAAGGTAAATCTGTGTACCCTGGCAGTGGGAAACACAGACAGACAGACAGCAGAAGGGCAGTACACAGCAGCCCACTGTAGATGTAAAATGTGTGGCTGCAGGCGATGTAATAGTCAAAGGCTGGCTTAGTGAGCAGGAGCCAGGAGGTGGTAAAGGGTGGTAAGGCACATTAACGATGGTTCTTCCGGCAGCCAGTTCATGTCCCCCTCTCGCCGACAACAGGGGCCAGGAACTCACCTTCCACCCTCGCCTGGTTCATCTTAAGAAACGTCAGTCTGTCCACAGACTTGTGAGACAGACGTGAGCGTTTCTCGGTGACCACGTCACCAGCTGCACTGAAGCAGCGCTCGGACAGCACACTGGAAGGGGGGCAGGACAGCACTTCCAGGGCGTACTGCGCCAGCTCGCTCCAGATCTCCAGGCACTTGACCCAATACTCCATGGGATCAACAGGGGCATCGCTGTCAAGCCCGCTGTAGGACCCCATGTAGTCAGCCACCATTCGGGTCAGGCGCTGGCTGTGACCGGAGGAGGATGCTGCTGCATGCACCTCCTCTCTAGTCACTGCTGCCGGAGCCTCTACAGTCCTGTAGAGCTCGTTGCTGAGAGACAGCAGGTCTGTGGGGCGCTTGCTGCTGGATGCAGGCACCTGCTGCTGCCTCTGTGCTGGCTGGACAGTGGGGTTGGAAGGCTGGGGGAAGGCTTCCTCCAAGCGCTCAACAAGGGCCTGCTGCAAGCTGCTTATTTGTTGCGCTGGGTCTCCTCCTGCAGGCGGCAGGAACTGGCTCAACTTCCCCTTGAGGCGTGGGTCCAACATCATGCTGATCCAGATGTCCTCCCTCTGCTTCATCTGGATCACCCTGGGGTCCTTGCGCAGGCACGTCAGCATGTGCGCTGCCATTGGGAAGAGGCGGGCCACGTCTGCTGGCACATCGACGGCAGTGCTGTCCTCATCCTCCTCCTCTGCCGCCTCATCCTCTCTCCACCCCCGCACCAACTCAGCTGCGCTGTGCTGATCCCCCTCATCAGCAGCAAGGTCAGGGACCTCCACCAAGTCCTCCTCCTCCTCCCCCTCAGAGGTGGACTGTGCAGCTGCTTGCCGCTCCTGCTGGTCCAAGGCTGCCGCTCCCTGTTCCAGCAAAGCATCGAGGGCCCTGTTCAGCAGACAAACCAGGGGCACCCACTCGCAGACCATAGCATGGTCCCTGCTCACCATGTTAGTGGCCTGCAGAAAGGGAGCCAGCACTAAGCACACCTGCTGCATGTGCCTCCAGTCATCATCGGGGACGATGGACGGGATGTTGCTGGTCTTGTCCCTTCTCTGAGCGGCGGAAACAGTGGCCTGGGCAAGGTACTGGTTGACAGCGTGCTTCTGTTCAACCAGACGCTCCAACATCGCCAGGGTGGAGTTCCAGCGAGTTGGAACGTCAAGGATCAGCCGATGGCGTGGCAGCTCCAGCTCCTTTTGCACGTCTTCCAGGCTCGCACAGGCTGCAGCCGAGCGCCGGAAGTGACACACAACGTTCCTTGCCGTTTCCAGCAGTTCGCCCATCCCCTGGTAGGTGCGCAAGAACTTCTGCACCACCAGGTTCAGCACGTGGGCAAGACAGGGGATGTGGGTCAGGTTTCCCCTGTCAATTGCGGCAACCAGATTGGCCCCATTGTCGGCCACCACCTCTCCGACTCTGAGGCCTCTGGGGGTCAGCCAAATCCTCTCCTGCTCCTGGAGTTTGGCCAACACATGGGTTGCCGTCAGTTTGGTCTTCCCAAGGCTGACTAACTGCAGCAGCGCTTGGCAGTGGCGGGCCTTCACGCTGCTGCTGAGGCGGGGGGTTTGGCCAGGTGTGCCGGAGGATGGCAGAGGATCGGAGGAACCTGCTGCAGTTCCCCTGACCCTGCGGGGTGGCACCACCCACTGTGTTGCTGCTGCTGCTGTGCCCGCTGCTGCTCTCCCATCCTCACCCCCTTCCACCAAGCTGACCCAGTGGACAGTGAAGGACAGGTAGCGGCCTGTCCCGAAGCGGCTGCTCCAGGAGTCCATGGTGACGTGGACCCTTTCACCAACCGCGTGCTCCAGCCCTCGCTCCACATTGGCCATCACAAAGCGGTGCAGTGCAGGAATGGCCTTGCGGGCGAAAAAGTGTCTGCTGGGGAGCTGCCAGTCTGGGGCTGCACAAGCAAGCAGCGCACACATGTCGCTCCCCTCCTGCACGAGCGTGTACGGCAGGAGTTGGGAGCACATGGCCCGTGCCAGCAAGCCGTTCAGCTGACGCACGCGACGGCTGCTGGGAGGCAGAGCCCTAACCACCCTCTGGAAGGACTCGCTCAAAAGGCTCTGGCGTGGCCTTTTGCTGGCACGGGAATCAGCGGACACAGCAGAGGAGGCCACAGAGGACTGGCTGCCAGAACAGGCCTCAGTGTCGGCGGCAGGAGTTGCAGAGGGGGGAGGAGCAGTGCGTTTCCGCACTCCTGCTGGTGCTGCTGGAGGAGCAGGAGGGCGGGTGGCTGCTGTTGCTGCTGCTGCTGCTGAAGGCTGTGCAGTGATGGGTGTGGTGCCACTGCCAGCACCAGATGCCTTCAGCCTCTGGAACTCCTCATGCTGGCGGAAATGTTTCGCAGCAAGGTGGTTGATGAGCGAGCTGGTGCTGAACTTTAAGGGGTCTGCACCTCTGCTCAACTTCCGCTGACAGTGGTTGCAAGTGGCGTACTTGCTGTACACTGTGGGCATGGTGAAAAATCGCCAGATTGGTGACAAAAACAACCCCCTACGGCCTGGAGCCGCTGCTGCCTGTCTCCCTGTGGTGGTTTGGGCGGGGGCTTGGGTGCGGCTGGTGGTGGTACTGGCAGATGCTGCTGCTGCTGAGCCTGAGACACCAGCAGGCTGTGGGACCTGCCTACTGCTGCCAATGCTTGCAATGATGCGCCTCCTTGCAAGGCCCACAAGCGCATCCTCCTCCTCCTCCTCAGAGCTGCTGATGACGACATCCCCAGGTGCTGGTGGTGGCAGCACCCAGTCTTTGTCTGTCACCACGTCATCATCATCATCATCATCATCCTCCCCCTCCTGAAACATGTCCTGCTGGGATGATGACCCCCCAAACTCCTCTCCTGATGCATGGATGGGCTGCTTGACTGTCGCCACAGTCTTGCTGTCCAATCCCTCCTCCCCCAAAGTGCCCATCAGCATCTCCTCCTCAAGATCGCCAACAACAGCAGACAATTTACTCATGATGCCTGGGGTCAAAAGACTGCTGAATGACAGGTCGGCGACTGACGGTGAACTGGCCTACTCCCCAGGCCCTGCTGGGCGGCTGCTGCGAACAGGGGTGGTGGTGGTGGTGGTGGTGAGGTTGGAGGCCTCGGATGCAGAGCTGATGGCGGGCTGCTCATCCTCCGTCATCAGTTGCACCACAGTGTCTGCATCCTTTTCCTCAATGGGACGTTTCCGACCCGGCTGGAGGAAAATAGGAGCAGGTACTACACGCTGCTGCTGCTGCTGCTGCTGTGTCTTTGCAGCGTGAGTTGCTCCTGCTGGGCGGCGCCCAAGGCGTCCACGGCCAGTGGCTATAGGAGGAATGTTAGCCACTGACGCAGCTGCTGCTGCTGCGGAACTGTGCATGGTGGCGCGGCCGCGGCTTGCCACAATGCTGCTCCCTCTCCTCTTGATTCCCTTGCTGCCCTTCCCCTTGCCCAAACCGCGCTGGCTGCCACTTCCAGACATCTTTGATGTTTTGGGCGTAAACAAAAACGTTTTTTAAAAGGGCGGGTGAAAAAGTGGGGTACTTTAATGGAGTGGGTTGGTGGGTGAGGTGACACTAATCACTAAGTGATTAGATCGCTAAGTGATTACTAGTACAGTACTAATACAAAATACAATAATTCAGTAATCAGTATAAGTGTGAACAGTGAACAGTGAGTGTGTCCCCTAGTACACTAACTAGAAAATACAATAATCAGTAGTAATCAGATTAAGTAGAAGGAAATAGAGTGTGTGTGTGTGTACTGAGTGCACGCACACACACACGCAGGAGCTAGCCTATGAACAGTGACTGAGTGTCCCTAGTAGTAAGTAGTAAGTAAGTGTACAACTAGAAATTACAATAATCAGTAGTAATCAGAAGGAAATAGAGTGTGTGTACTGACAGTGCACGCACACACACACGCAGCGCAGGAGCTAGCCTATGAACAGTGACTGAGTGTCCCTAGTAGTAAGTAGTTACTAGTAAGTACAACTAGAAATTACAATAATCAATAGTAATCAGAAGGAAATAGAGTGTGTGTACTGTACAGACAGTGCACGCACACACACACGCAGGAGCTAGCCTATGAACAGTGACTGAGTGTCCCTAGTAGTAAGTAGTTACTAGTAAGTACAACTAGAAATTACAATAATCAATAGTAATCAGAAGGAAATAGAGTGTGTGTACTGTACAGACAGTGCACGCACACACACACGCAGGAGCTAGCCTATGAACAGTGACTGAGTGTCCCTAGTAGTAAGTAGTAGTAAGTAAGTGTACAACTAGAAATTACAATAATCAATAGTAATCAGAAGGAAATAGAGTGTGTGTACTGAGTGCAAGCACACACACACGCAGGAGCTAGCCTATGAACAGTGACTGAGTGTCCCTAGTAGTAAGTAGTAAGTAAGTGTACAACTAGAAATTACAATAATCAGTAGTAATCAGCAGAGCCGGGACAAGATCCTCCAGCACCCAAGGCTGAGACACCAAAGTGCGCCCCTCCATCCCTCCCACCCCAGCTGTCACACACTGATTGCTATTAGACTAAGAGGCGCCACAGGGCCCACCACCTCCCCAACACCTTAATATCTAGTTATCTGGCTTGCAGTCACTGCCATGTATCCCCTTTTCTTATTTCTTTCTGCTTCAAACACAATTAGGAATGACAGCTGAATGAATTCTGCGCCCCCTCCTACACTGCGCCCTGAGGCTGGAGCCTCTCCAGCCTATGCCTCGGCCCGGCCCTGGTAATCAGAAGGAAATAGAGTGTGTGTACTGACAGTGCACGCACACACACACGCAGCGCAGGAGCTAGCCTATGAACAGTGACTGAGTGTCCCTAGTAGTAAGTAGTTAGTAAGTACAACTAGAAATTACAATAATCAATAGTAATCAGAAGGAAATAGAGTGTGTGTACTGTGCACGCACACACGCAGGAGCTATGAACAAACAGTGACAGTGAGTGTCCTAGTACAGTTACTACAAAATACAATCACTCAGTAGTAAAGGTAGGACAGCAGAAACACTGGTATAATAAACTAACAGAGGACAGTCACAGGAGGACAGCTGCCCACACAGGCAAGGCCCTGAGGCCTAAAGCAGTGTAAGCTTGCCTGCAGCAGCTGTGTCTGTCTCTATGTAACACACAAGCTACTAACTAAAATACAATGTCTATCTAACTAACAACAATATAGGTGTGTATAGGAGGTGTATGTGAGCAAAAACGCTAGGTAGTTGACCACAATAAAGCTCTTGCTAAGCCAAAGCACAAAGGAGCAGATCTCTCTCTGTACAAAGTCAGGCAAGGACGGAAAAACGGAACATGGCGGCCGCTATTTATAGGGTAGGGGCTGGCCAGGGTCCCCCTCTGTGATTGGCTGCCGTCAGAGGGCCTGGGAGCCCTCTGATTGGCTCTAAGGACATCAATCTGGGCTATGACGCTATTCGAGCTCGGTATTCGAGCTCGAATAGCGCTGTTAGCTCGAATAGCTCGAATAGTGAATGGGCTATTCGAGTTCACTCGAATAGCCCATTCGAGTAGCTGCAGCTATTCGAGCTCGTTATTCGAGCTCGAATAGCTGAAAAAAGAGCTCGAATATTCGAGCTACTCGAATATTCGAGCTCTGCTGAGCACCACTGCTGCGCTGCATAATATGTCCAGATAAAACAGAAAGGACCGGCACCGCTGTCTTGTATCAAAGCTCTTTTAATAGCACCAAAGTGGCAGCAGTGACAGACTGCTGTTTCGGTTTACACCTTTATCAAACTGCTCAAAGCCATAAGTCCTTTCTGTTTTATCTGGACTGCACTTCCCAGGAAGCACTGGGGAGAGACCTTGGGCACGCTGCATACTCTTTTTTGGAAACGGTGCTCCCTCTCTTTTGTTTATCTGCATAATATGTCGGCGCTATATAAATACTTAAATAAATAAATAATAAATAAACACATGCAAATATGATAACTGTATGGGTAATAAAAAGTAGGAAAACACATTTTACATAGCTCCCAACGGAAGCAGTAAAAAAGGGCGCATATGGCTAGTGGAGAAAAAGGGCGCCGCCATAGACTGCAATGCAAAATATCGGCTATTGGGCGCCCGACAGGAAAATTGGGCGCCTGAAAATATCGGTTGCAGGGATCGTGTTAACAAAAGTTTTCGTTTACAGAGTAAGGTTTATTACAATTACGGTTTACAAGTTCGTTTTAACTGTGTGGTTTACTTATTTTTTCGTTTTTAAATTTCGCTTATAGGAGCTTTTACTTATTTTTCCGTTTTTTAATTTCGCTTTCAGGGCTGTAACAAGTAAATTATCGTTTACACTTATTATATCATTTAAAATTTGTTTTCATAAGTATAATGCTTAAATATCGTTTTCAACCTTATTCTATTACAAATACATCGCTTTTGGTATTAACTTTGTTTTTCACACTTATAATGCGTCAATTATAGTTTTATTAACTCACTAATATATCGCTTTTAATATTACCGTTATTTTAAGATTTTTAATGCGTTCGTGATTGTAAGGCTATCTATTCTATTATATATATATATATACAGTATATATATACCTTTTTTCTATTTATAATATTATTAATGTGTACGTGATTTTAAGGCTATTTATTTTATTACAAATATATACATTTTTAAGGCTATTTATTTTATTACAAATATATAAATTATTCTATTCATGTTATTTATAGTGAAGTATTTTAAGGATTAGATATATTTTTGTTTATATGTGTGTAAGGCTGTTTGTGCAGTGGGGATGGTTAGGGTTAGCAACCACCAGGGGGGTCTTAGGGTTAGGCAACACCAGGGGAGTCTTAGGGTTAGGCACCACCAGGGGGGGTGGTTAGGGTTAGGCACCATCAGGGGGGTGGTTAGGGCTAGGCACCACCAGGGGGGTCTTAGGGTTAGGCACCACCAGGGGGGGTGGTTAGGGTTAGGCACCACCAGGGGGGTGGTTAGGGTTAGGCACCACCAGGGGGGTGGTTAGGGTTAGGCACCACCAGGGGGGTCTTAGGGTTAGGCACCACCAGGGGGGGTGGTTAGGGTTAGGCACCACCAGGGGGGGTGGTTAGGGTTAGGCACCACCAGGGGGGTCTTAGCGTTAGGCACCACCAGGGGGGGTGGTTAGGGTTAGGCACCACCAGGGGGGTGGTTAGGGTTAGGCACCACCAGGGGGGTCTAGGGGTTAGGGATAGGTACAGGGAGGGTTCTGTGTGAGAGTAGGGTTAGGTATAGTTACAGTACAATATATGTAATATATACAATTTAATAAATTATGTATATTTACACAAAGAGGGGTCTAGGGGTTAGGGATAGGGATAAGGAGAGATCTGTGTGAGCCTACAGTTAGGTATAATTGCAGTAAAATACTTGGAAAATCTACCATTTTATTACTATGCTTAACACAAGTGTAAATATCATTTTTAGTTATAGACGCTATTTGAAGTTTCATTTCAGAATTCGCTTGTTGTTGAAGACGGTATTTTGCCATTTAATTTCCATTTATTCAACCTATTTAGCACTAAATTTTCGTTTACAAGCTATTAAACGAAAAATATGGTTTTACATTACAACTTATAATTTCGGCTATATCCCGCGCCCTTTTTTCCAGGTGCCCTTTTTTGATACACGCACTCCCAACTGTCCGTCTTTCGGAGTGACAGTCTCTCTTTGGGAGCCCTGTCCCTCTGTCTTCCTCATTTGTCCCTCTTTCAGGACTTTGTCCCTCTTTCTATGTAAATATATATATTTCTCTACTAAAAAATGTGTTTGATTGACTCTAAACTTTATTCCCATTGATATATTACTAATTTTAAAATGTTAAAGGAAAATTAACCAGGATATAAAGGACCAATGTGGTTTGAATTATAAAACAACATATTTTTCTTATGAAATCTGTATGGTATACGTGACTAGGGGTGTTGCGGGGCGTGATCAGGGGTGTAGCTTAAGTGTCCCTCTTTCTCATCTCAAAAAGTTGGGATGTATGCATTTTATTGAATGTTATGTCATAGTTTTATCCCACCTTAAGATTAAATAAATTATAGTGAAAGACTCTTTAAATTACACATATCAGTTTGTATAACTAAGATAGACTAGTGACAGGTTTGCTTTATAAACATTCTGGTGCAGTGCTGAATCCACGGTACCGTAAATCATAGCATATTTTCAGGTGTGAGACCACAAAGAATTGCACATCATTACAATGTTAGAAATTACCTTGTAAGTTTAACCCTTTCCGAACTGATATACAAGATTTGTACGGAAATGATTTAGACTCGCCTGAATTGCATAGCCATCAATGCTTACAGAACCTAACTTCAGCACCTCCCGCTATTTCTGCTGAAGGTTGGTGTCTTGTTGCCATTTTTTCGGCAATGTCTGCATTGCCTGACAAATCCAATCTTTATAGGCGCTGCACATCCACTATCTGACAGATTAGTGTTGGACATAACTGTCTGGAATCCAGTGCCTTATCCAACTTGGCTGCTGGCTGACAACTGCTTTTCCCCCTTTTCCCCATGTCCCTGCCAACAGGTGAACACAGCTGCAGGTGATGGGGCATCATCATCACAAACAGTCACTAAATATCTATGAATATTTAGGCACTATGTCCTTTTTTCCCACAGGAACCATACAATTACCTCTCACAATGCCTAGAGAGCACTGTTGCTGGCCCAGTGTTTGCTGCTTTGGCACTGCTCCATAGATGCATGACCTTAAGCATCAATCCTTTAATGCTGACTCTCATTTCCCTGCTGCTTACAGTGGTGAAATACCAGGCTTAGCTTAAACATTTTTGCATGACCCTTGTATTTGACAGCTTATTTTCTCATCTCTTCTGGAATTTCCTTTGACCATGGTATACTATTCTTGTAGAAGTTTTGAAGCAACTACACCCTGGTAATGTTCTATAGTGAGCTTTACATTTAAAATGGCAGGTTGTAGGCCATTTTACCACTACTCGGTTGTGTGCAGTGATTTGCTACCACTAGAACTTAAAGCGGAATGAAACCCAGCATTTCTTCTTTGCTCTAATGGTGATTATTTAATAGATTATTTACAGCATATTATATACAACCAGCATTTTTTCTGGACGCATCCGAACTTTAGATAAGGTTATCTTGTATTTCATTGTATCAAGTGAGGAATGTAAACAAACACTTCTCTGACAATGCAGGGTCTCCTGAAAACAGGCAGACAATCAGAAAGCATTTCTACTTATGTTAGAAGATGAATAAAACAGTTATAAATAAAATGCAAAGTCAGCTCTCAGAGTAAAAAAAAGTGTACTTTGGGAACGTATAATTTCTAAATGAATAATAATACTTATGCACAAAAGCAAATATGATAACTGTATGGCATATAAAAAGTAGGAAAACATGTTTTTATTGAATATTATGTCAGGGTTTTATACTGCTTTAATAAAAGGAACATGTCTGGTATCAATGAGTAACTAAAGGCATATGAATAACTTGGCTTTATAAATAAAGTGAAGCATCTAAAATATTATATTTGATGAATTTTCTGTACTATCATTTTTAAAGATAATTATACAAGAATAGGAGATATCTGGAAGATGCAAATACTTTTTCGCTGCACTAGGCAATGAAGGCAATGTTTTTAAAGAGACTCTGTAACAAATTGTTTATCTTTATTTCTTCTATGCTATAAGTTCCTATGCCTTTTCTAATGTGGTCTGGCTTACTGCAGCTTTTCCTAATTGCACAGTAGCTGTGTTATCTCTGTTATATGATCTAATCTTCTCTCTATAGTCGGCACAGTCAGGCTGAGGCAGTCAGACTGGAATGTGCAGGGCTGCTTGTGATTAGCTAGAAGCTGTACACACCCCCTGCAGGCTCTGTGTGACTAACACACTCTGCTTAGCTGAGCCTATTAGAAGCTGGTTAGTTTGTTTGTAAACACTGCCTAAAACTGGCAATTACAAGCCAGGTTTGCAGCAGAGAATGGCAGAAACAGCACAGAGGGGACCAGGAGCACATAATGAATAGAATGGTATGCTTTTTATTGTAAGAATTTCAGAGTACAGATTCTCTTTAATGCAGGTGTAAAAATAGGCTGACATTTGTTTATTGTGTGTGTCTTAATGAAATGCATAATCTCCAGTGTCTCAATCACATAGCAATAGCCTTCTTATATTTTGTTTTTTCCTAGTATGAAAATGAATTCCCCAGATCAACATGGTAACTATGTGCACACAATGGTGAGTAATTTAAATGCTGAGATATGTATTTTCATAACTTTAACAGTTACGGACTGCTAATCTAAGCCAACATCAAGATTCATGTTGTAGCACTGCAAGAAAATGACGCTCAGGACATTTTGTGGCTATGTATTGCCTGTTTCATAAATGACGTGTACACTTGTGTCCAAGAGTTCTGTTTCCTTGGGCTGTGAGCTGGAACTCCCTATAGTGCAAAGTTGTTTAATGAAAAAAATGACCACAACTTGTCCAAAGACAGCTTGAGCTATTCCCAAGATAGAAGATATTTCCCTTCCTATTTTAACAAATATGATTTTTTTTTAAATAGTGGCCTTTGCTCAAATACCCCTTTTTAAAATTCGAGTTTGGTCGAATTCGAATAGTAAATTATTCGAGGTCAGTCGAATATTCGAGTCGAATAAATTTTACTATTCGATTCGACCTCGGACTTCGAGCTCACTATTCGAGTCGGTATTCGAGCTCATTATTCGAGCTGACTATTCGAATTGGCCTTAAATAGCTTCCCAACACTTGTTTTGAGGGTGAATGATGCAAGAAACATATTTTTTTCCAAGTAACAACAGCAAGTGATTATGTGGGGATGTTCCTTTAAAAAAAAAAAGGTGAAAAGAGAAGTTGTGTCCAGAATTTTGTTCAGTACTGTATATACTTCTTCTTCTTCTTCTTCTTCTTCTTTATCTTCTATATCTTCTTCTTCTTCTTCTATATCTTCTTCTTCTTCTTCTATGTTGTCTTCTTCTTCTTCTTCTTCTTCTTCATCTTCTTCTTCTTCATCTTCTTCATCTTCATCTTCTTCATCTTCTTCTTCATCTTCTTCATCTTCATCTTCTTCATCTTCTTCTTCATCTTCTTCATCTTCTTCTTCATCATCTTCTTCTTCTTCTTCTTCATCTTCTTCTTCTTCTTCTTCTTCTTCTTCTTCTTCTTCATCTTCTTCTTCTTCTTCATCTTCTTCTTCTTCATCTTCATCTTCATCTTCTTCTTCTTCATCTTCTTCATCTTCTTCATCTTCATCTTCTTCATCTTCTTCATCTTCTTCTTCTTCTTCTTCATCTTCTTCTTCTTCATCTTCTTCTTCTCCATCTTCTCCTATATCGTCTTCTTCTTCTTCACTTATTTCTCTTTTCATTTTTTTTTTTAAAGAAATGCAGCTATTTTTGAGCGTAACAACAAATAGCTGGTGGCGCACGCATGTTGGAAGCGCCATTGTATGTGCTCCCTGGCAGTGGAAACACACAGACAGCAGGAGGTAAATTCAGCAGCAGGAGGAGGAGGATGAGTGTGTGGCAGCATGCAGTCAATGAGGCAGGCAGCGTGACATAATAGCCCTGGTACCTAGCGGTGATACCAGGGCTGTAAATAAACACAACAGGAGGTCCCAGACAGCGGTCGTGCAGCCCACATTGTGTCCAATACACAACTGGGACAACACAGTTTTCAACCCGGGCACCTCAGAAAAATTAAACCTTTTTTTGTAATGGTTTTGTAGTTTTGGTTTTACAACCAATTACACAGATATATAGCTATTTTTTGACGTAATAGCTGGTGGCAGAGTGGCAGCAGAAGGTAAATCTGTGTACCCTGGCGGTGGGAAACACAGACAGACAGCAGCAGCAGGAGTAATGGAGGAGTAGTGTGAGTGTGGCAGCAGGTAGACAGCGTGACATAATAGCCCTGGTACCTAGCGGTGATACCAGGCCGTAAATAAACACAACAGGAGGTCCCAGACAGCGGTCGTGCAGCCCACATTGTGTCCAATACACAACTGGGACAACACAGTTTTCAACCCGGGCACCTCAGAAAAATTAAACCTTTTTTTGTAATGGTTTTGTAGTTTTGGTTTTACAACCAATTACACAGATATATAGCTATTTTTTGACGTAATAGCTGGTGGCAGAGTGGCAGCAGAAGGTAAATCTGTGTACCCTGGCGGTGGGAAACACAGACAGACAGCAGCAGCAGCAGGAGGAGGAATGGAGGAGTAATTATGTGAGCAGCTATTGTTTGACGTAATAGCTGGTGGCAGTGTGGCAGCAGAAGGTAATTCTGTGTACCCTGGCAGTGGGAAACACAGACAGACAGCAGCAGCAGGAGTAATGGAGGAGTAGTGTGAGTGTGGCAGCAGGTAGACAGCGTGACATAATAGCCCTGGTACCTAGCGGTGATACCAGGCCGTAAATAAACACAACAGGAGGTCCCAGACAGCGGTCGTGCAGCCCACATTGTGTCCAATACACAACTGGGACAACACAGTTTTCAACCCGGGCACCTCAGAAAAATTAAACCTTTTTTTGTAATGGTTTTGTAGTTTTGGTTTTACAACCAATTACACAGATATATAGCTATTTTTTGACGTAATAGCTGGTGGCAGAGTGGCAGCAGAAGGTAAATCTGTGTACCCTGGCGGTGGGAAACACAGACAGACAGCAGCAGCAGCACACAGCAGCCCACTGTAGGTGTAAAATGTGTGGCTGCAGGCGACGTAATAGTCAAAGTGAACCAGGCTATCTTAGTGAGCAGGAGCCAGGAGGTGGTAAAGGGTGGTAAGGCACATTAACGATGGTTCTTAGCCAGTTCATGTCCCCCTCTCGCCGACAACAGGGGCCAGGAACTCGCCTTCCACCCACGCCTGGTTCATCTTGAGAAACGTCAGTCTGTCCACAGACTTGTGAGACAGACGTGAGCGTTTCTCGGTGACCACGCCACCAGCTGCACTGAAGCAGCGCTCGGACAGCACGCTGGAAGGGGGGCAGGACAGCACTTCCAGGGCGTACTGCGCCAGCTCGCTCCAGATCTCCAGGCGCTTGACCCAATACTCCATGGGATCAACAGGGGCATCGCTGTCAAGCCCGCTGTAGGACCCCATGTAGTCAGCCACCATGCGGGTCAGGCGCTGGCTGTGACCGGTGGAGGATGCTGCTGCATGCACCTCCTCTCTAGTCACTGCTGCCGGAGCCTCTACAGTCCTGTAGAGCTCGTGGCTGAGAGACAGCAGGTCTGTGGGGCGCTTGCTGCTGGATGCAGGCACCTGCTGCTGCCTCTGTGCTGGCTGCTGGACAGTGGGGGTGGAAGGCTGGGGGAAGGCTTCCTCCAAGCGCTCAACAAGGGCCTGCTGCAAGCTCCTTATTTGTTGCGCTGGGTCTCCTCCTGCAGGCGGCAGGAACTGGCTCAACTTCCCCTTGAGGCGTGGGTCCAACATCATGCTGATCCAGATGTCCTCCCTCTGCTTCATCTGGATCACCCTGGGGTCTCTGCGCAGGCACGTCAGCATGTGCGCTGCCATTGGGAAGAGGCGGGCCACGTCTGCTGGCACATCGACGGCAGTGCTGCTGTCCTCATCCTCCTCCTCTGCCTCGTCAGCCTCATCCTCTCTCCACCCCCGCACCAACTCAGCTGCACTGTGCTGCTCCCCCTCATCAGCAGCAAGGTCAGGGACCTCCACCAAGTCCTCCTCCTCCTCCCCCTCAGAGGTGGACTGTGCAGCTGCTTGCCGCTCCTGCTGGTCCAAGGCTGCCGCTCCCTGTTCCAGCAAAGCATCGAGGGCCCTGTTCAGCAGACAAACCAGGGGCACCCACTCGCAGACCATAGCATGGTCCCTGCTCACCATGTTAGTGGCCTGCAGAAAGGGAGCCAGCACTAAGCACACCTGCTGCATGTGCCTCCAGTCATCATCGGGGACGATGGACGGGATGTTGCTGGTCTTGTCCCTTCTCTGAGCGGCGGAAACAGTGGCCAGGGCAAGGTACTGTTTGACAGCGCGCTTCTGTTCAACCAGACGCTCCAACATCGCCAGGGTGGAGTTCCAGCGAGTCGGAACGTCAAGGATCAGCCGATGGCGTGGCAGATCCAGCTCCTTTTGCACGTCTTCCAGGCTCGCACAGGCTGCAGCCGAGCGCCGGAAGTGACGCACAACGTTCCTTGCCGTTTCCAGCAGTTCGCCCATCCCCTGGTAGGTGCGCAAGAACTTCTGCACTACCAGGTTCAGCACGTGGGCAAGACAAGGGATGTGGGTCAGGTTTCCCCTGTCTATTGCGGCAACCAGATTGGCCCCATTGTCGGCCACCACCTCTCCGACTCTGAGGCCTCTGGGGGTCAGCCAAATCCTCTCCTGCTCCTGGAGTTTGGCCAACACATGGGTTGCCGTCAGCTTGGTCTTCCCAAGGCTGACCAAGTGCAGCAGCGCTTGGCAGTGGCGGGCCTTCACGCTGCTGCTGAGGCGGGGGGTTTGGCCAGGTGTGCCGGAGGATGGCAGAGGATCGGAGGAAACTGCTGCAGTTCCCCTGACCCTGCGGGGTGGCACCACCCACTGTGTTGCTGCTGCTGCTGTGCCCGCTGCTGCTCTCCCATCCTCACCCCCTTCCACCAAGCTGACCCAGTGGACAGTGAAGGACAGGTAGCGGCCTGTCCCGAAGCGGCTGCTCCAGGAGTCCATGGTGACGTGGACCCTTTCACCAACCGCGTGCTCCAGCCCTCGCTCCACATTGGCCATCACAAAGCGGTGCAGTGCAGGAATGGCCTTGCGGGAGAAAAAGTGTCTGCTGGGGAGCTGCCAGTCTGGGGCTGCGCAAGCAAGCAGCGCACGAATGTCGCTCCCCTCCTGCACGAGCGTGTACGGCAGGAGTTGGGAGCACATGGCCCGTGCCAGCAAGCCGTTCAGCTGCCGCACGCGACGGCTGCTGGGAGGCAGAGCCCTAACCACCCCCTGGAAGGACTCGCTCAAAAGGCTCTGGCGTGGCCTTTTGCTGGCACGGGAATCAGCAGACACAGCGGAGGAGGCCACTGAGGACTGGCTGCCAGAACAGGCCTCAGTGTCGGCGGCAGGAGTTGCAGAGGGGGGAGGAGCAGTGCGTTTCCGCACTCCTGCTGGTGCTGCTGGAGGAGCAGGAGGGCGGGTGGCTGCTGTTGCTGCTGCTGCTGAAGGCTGTGCAGTGATGGGTGTGGTGCCACTGCCAGCACCAGATGCCTTCAGCCTCTGGAACTCCTGATGCTGGTGGAAATGTTTCGCAGCAAGGTGGTTGATGAGCGAGCTGGTGCAGAACTTTAAGGGGTCTGCACCTCTGCTCAACTTCCGCTGACAGTGGTTGCAAGTGGCGTACTTGCTGTACACTGTGGGCATGGTGAAAAAGCGCCAGATTGGTGACAGAAACATCCCCCTACGGCATGGAAGCGCTGCTGCCTGTCTCCCTGTGGTGGTTGGGGGTGGGGCTTGGGGGGCTTGGGTGCGGCTGGTGGTGGTACTGGCAGATGCTGCTGCTGCTGCTGCTGAGCCTGAGACACCAGCAGGCTGTGGGACCTGCCTACTGCTGCTGCCAATGCTTGCAATGATGCGCCTCCTTGCAAGGCCCACAAGAGCATCCTCCTCCTCCTCCTCAGAGCTGCTGAGGACGACATCCCCTGGAGGTGGTGGCACCCAGTCTCTGTCTGTCACCGGGTCATCAACATCCTCCCCCTCCTGAAACATGTCCTGCTGGGATGAGGACCCCCCAAACTCCTCTCCTGATGCATGGATGGGCTGCTTGACTGTCGCCACAGTCTTGCTGTCCAATCCCTCATCCCCCAAAGTGCCCATCAGCATCTCCTCCTCAAGATCGCCAACAACAGCAGACAATTTACTCATGATGCCTGGGGTCAAAAGACTGCTGAATGACAGGTCGGCGAGTGACGGTGAACTGGCCTCCTCCCCAGACCCTGCTGGGCGGCTGCTGCGAACAGGGGTGGTGGTGGTGAGGGTGGAGGCCTCAGATGCAGAGCTGATGGCGGGCTGCTCATCCTCCGTCATGAGATGCACCACAGTGTCTGCATGCTTTTCCTCAATGGGACGTTTCCGACCCGGCTGGAGGAAAATCGGAGCAGGTGCTACACGCTGCTGCTGCTGTGTCTCTGCAGCGTGAGTTGCAGATGCTCCTGCTGGGCGGCGCCCAAGGCGTCCACGGCCAGTGGCTATGGGAGGAATGTTAGCCACTGACGCTGCTGCTGCGGAACTGTGCATGGTGGCGCGCCTGCGCCCGCGGCTTGCCACAATGCTGCTCCCTCTCCTCCTGATTCCCTTGCTGCCCTTCCCCTTGCCCAAACCGCGCTGGCTGCCACTTCCAGACATCTTCGATGTTTTGGGCGTATAGACAAAAGTTTTTTAAAAGGGCGGGTGAAAAGTGGGGTACTTTAATGGAGTGGGTTGGTGGGTGAGGTGACTGAGTGAGTGTCCCTAGTACAGTAAGTAAGTAGTAACAGTCAGGAAGTACAACTAGCAGTTACAATAATCAGTAATCACAAGTAAATTTAGTGTGTGTACACTACAGACAGTGAGTGCACGCACGCGCAAACACGCGCAGGAGCTAGCCTATGAACAGTGACTGAGTGAGTGTCCCTAGTACAGTAAGTAAGTAAGTAGTAACAGTCAGTAAGTACAACTAACTAATTACAATAATCAATCAGTTATCAGAAGGAAATAGAGTGTGTGTAGTGTGTACACAGACAGTGAGTGCACACACGCAGGAGCTAGTAGCCTATGAACAGTGACTGAGTGTCCTAGACTACTAGTACAGTAAGTAGTAACAGTAATTACAACTAACTAATTACAATAATCAATCAGTTATCAGAAGGAAATAGAGTGTGTGTAGTGTGTACACAGACAGTGAGTGCACACACGCAGGAGCTAGTAGCCTATGAACAGTGACTGAGTGTCCTAGACTCCTAGTACAGTAAGTAGTAACAGTGAGTACAACTAACTAATTACAATATTCAATTACAATAATCAATCAGTTATCAGAACTTGGAAATAGAGTGTGTGTAGTGTGTACACAGACAGTGAGTGCACACACGCAGGAGCAGCTAGTAGCCTATGAACAGTGACAGTGAGTGTCCTAGTACAGTTACAGTATATAACTACAATACTAATACAATCAGTAGTAAAGGACAGCAGAAATACTGTTATAGAATAGAGAGAAATAAACAGAGGACAGGAGGACAGCTGCCCACACAGGCAGGCCCTGAGGCCTAAAGCTGTAAGCCTGCAGCAGCTGGCCTGTCTCTATGTAACACAAAAGCCTACTAACTAAAATACAATGTCTAACTAACTAACAACAATATAGGTGTGTATAGGAGGTGTATGTGAGCAAAAACGCTAGGTAAATGACCACAATAAAGCTCTTGCTAAGCCAAAGCACAAAGGAGCAACTCTCTCTCTATGCAAGTCTCAGGCAAGGACGGAGAAACGTAACATGGCGGCCGCTATTTATAGGGTAGGGGCTGGCCAGGGTCCCCCTCTGTGATTGGCTGCCGTCAGAGGGCCTGGGAGCCCTCTGATTGGCTCTAAGGACATCAATCTGGGCTATGACGCTATTCGAGCTCGGTACCGAGCTCGAATAGCGCCGTTTGCTCGAATAGCTCGAATAGTGAATGGGCTATTCAAGTGTACGCGAATAGCCCATTCGAATAGCTACAGCTATTCGGAGCTCGAATACCGAGCTCGAATAGCTGGAAAAGAGCTCGAATATTCGAGCTACTCGAATATTCGAGCTCTGCTGAGCACCACTGCTGTTCATTGTCTTTTATTGGAATTTTCCTCTTTCTTTCCACTGTTCCACCTTAGCTGTCATTTCCCTATTGCCCTCTATTTCCTTCTGTAGGACATGCCACTACTGGCTAAGATATTATGAATCATGTTTAAATAATAATAACAGACCCCTGAACAGCACCATAACCACAGATAGCAATGATGACAACTACACAGGCATGGAAGGGCCTTAATGCTATTCTGACTGCTGCCAAAAAAGTATGTTTTGGCTTCTGTGGATAAAGGTTTGAGCCACTGGCTAGGTAGCAGTAAGTCTGGTAAAACAGACTGACTGTATGTATGTTTGCAAATCTATAAGCCTTGAATATAAACTAAAGGAGTAAAAATGAGAGGCTACTAATCCCCCCCCCCCACACACACACACACACACACACACCACCACCGTTAAGCAGCATCACAGTCACCTATCCTATGACATTACTCACTCTCTTAGCAATGCCACCCACCCCACTTACAGGGGAAAAACATCTCAGTTTATATAGATGGATTTGGACACACAAGTCCAGTCCTTACCCCTGCCTGCACACTGCACTTTTATTAGTTGACTGCTACAAACATTTTTACTGATAACTGTAGGCTATACGTAGACACCACTGGCAGAGTATGAGTTAGAAAACCTTACCCAATTGTTACTGACACTCTTTTAGCTCCCTCCTTAATTTCAGACGTTTCTACACATGACTCGTCCTCCGCTCTGTATAGCATAGACTAGAGCAGTGTTTCGCAACATTATTACAGCATGTACCCCTTTATGTCTGTGTTGGTCACGTATCTCCTGTTGTGAGTTACATCCCCTTGATGCATATATATTGCTTAGGAGTACTACACAATTTTGTATAAATAGTTTGTAACCATTCCTTGATGGTTTTAGCTAACTATAAATCCTTAGGACAATTAATGCATGGTTTATCATTTTTTATCTCAAAATTTGATGTAATAGATTTAATATGACAACTTCAAGCACCTGAGCCCGACTAAAGCACCCCCTGGGGCATGCTCGCCATGTGTTGGGAACCTAGGCACTAGAGCACTCAGAAAGGCTGATTGTTGTAGGGTAGCTGGCAGCCTGAATCTTCTGTTCTTGTGACTGCCTGTGCCTAGTTATGGTTCTGTATATTCACTTAGCATGTTGTTAGGTCCTGCGAGCAAAAAGCCTAGTCCTCTAGTACTACTGCTCACCAGGGCTGTGGAGACGGTACAGAAATCATCCAACTCCGATTCCTCAGTTTATGGAACCACCGACATCAGATGCCCAAAATTTCTATGACTCCTCTACTCCGACTCCACATTCTAATTATTACCATGGCTGTGGAGTTGGTACAAAAATCATCCAACTCGACTCCTCAGTTTATAAAACCACTGATACAACTTCAGGTTGAAACAATATGTTTTTGCACCAAGCTGAATTTCCCAGCCACAACTTTATGGATTCATTTCTCATTACTGAGCAGGGCCGGGACAAGTTCTACCACCGACAGAGGCTGATCTTCCCAAGTGCGCTCCCCCTCCTCCCCCCCCCCCCCCCCCCATCGGCCACATCTCAGTTATTGTGCCTCTTTACAGGGTGATGTACAGTATATAGTGAGCTGTTCCACAGGACTGCATTTGGCACGCATACAGTAATCATCAGTAGTGGAGATCACTTGAAGTCTTTTTGTTGCTATGAATTTTAGGTGGCCAGGTATAGTTGTCCCCAGTATCACTCCAGGTATAGGTTCCCCCAATATAGGAAGCCAGATATAAGTTCCCCAGATTTCATTCAGATAGTTCATATTTTCCTACATCTTCAAAACATACTAATAAGTCAACTGGTTTCCCCCCAAACAATCCTATAGTGAAAATATTAGTCTATGACTATGGCAGGGATCATATTGTGAGCTCCTCTGAGGACAGTCAGTGACACAACTATGTACTCTGTAAAGTGCTGCAGAAGATGTCAGTGCTATATAAATACATAATAATAATATGGTAGGACATTAGGCTATGACTATGGCAGGGATTAGATTGTGAGCTCCTCTGAGGATAGTCAGTGACATGACTATGTACTCTCTACAGTGCTGCAGAAGATGTCAGTGCTATATAAATACATAATAATAATATTGTAGGGTATTAGACTATGACTATGGTAGGATTAGATTGTGAGCGCCTCTGAGGACAGTCAGTGACATGACTATGTACTCTGTACAGTGCTGCAGAAGATGTCAGTGCTATATAAATACATAATAATAATATGGTAGAACATTAGACTATGACTATGGTAGGGATTAGATTGTGAGCTCCTCTCAGGACAGTTAGTGACATGGCTATGTACTCTGTAAAGTGCTGCAGAAGATGTCAGTGCTTTATAAATACATAATAATAATATGGTAGAAGATTAGATTATGACTTTGGCAGATAATAGAAAGTGAGCTCATCAGAGGACAGTCAGTGACATGACTATGTACTTTGTAAAGTGGTGTGAGTGATGGATACGGCAAAACCACTGGTGCTGTGCCCCCAAGTGTATAAATGTGCCCCCATGTGTGCATTTATACATTATCTGTCCTGTGTCGTTTACCACACGGTGCCCATCCACCTTCAGCTTCTTCTGTTCCATTTGTGGCTCACATGCCACCAGCATATAGTGTGTGGCGCATGTGTGATGTCACGCATGCTAAATGCCAGCAGCGTGTGGAGCGCAAATGGAGGAGCGGAAGACGTATGGGCACAGCACGGTGGGCAACACAGGACAGGTTATGTATAAATACACACTGGGGGCACATTTATACACTAGGGGGTTGTGGCGGATGCAGCAGAAGCAGGGGAGTCCTCTGATTCCCAAGAGATGTCATGCTAAAATCGATGGGGAATCGGTCTGAGGTGTATGGGCATCTGACAGATCTCTCTCTAATCAGATTGGATTAGAGAAAGATTTGTCTCTTGGTGAAATCTGCCCATCATCGCTAGATGTATGGCTACCTTTACTCTAGCATGGCAGCATTAGGACACTGCAGAGTCATTTCTGTAAGTTCAGGTCCTTTTCAGTAGTGGGAGTGGAGGGGGGTAGGGAGAGCACAGAAGCCTTTACAGCCTGTCTCCCTGATGTCCAGAGCACAGGTTCAGGATGGAGGAAGGGGCGCAGCCAGGGCTGCTCTCTCTCACATACACACACACCACACATACCTTTCTCCTTCCCGTTAGAATTCCATTCTCCATCAGCCAGCAATGCTTGACTGGGCGGCTTCCTGGGGGAGCAGCTGGATGACATCACTGACAGAAGTCAGTGAAGAAGAGTTAAAAAAACAAACAAGGAACTGTTTACCAATCTCACTAATCTAAACTATGTATGACTCCTTATTAGGTGCAGTCTTTCAGAACAACTGTGCAAAGAGCTTTTTATCTTCGCTCCCTTAGCTGTGTCTCTCAGGACTGTGGAAAAAATGTTTTTTTTCTGGACTGGCTGAGGATTGGAATGCCTTTGAAAGTGCCCCATCCTGACCTGATGACCTGCCGCTCAGAGGCCGGAGCCTCTCGGGCCTCTGTGTCGTCCCGGCCCTGTTACTGAGTAATGATAAGGAAACCAACCCCACCACTGTGTTTAATAAGCATGGTCATGCATTGTATGTGAGGCAACACAAGCAGCATGTATCATGATACGTGGAATTCCAAGGCTTCCTTTTTCCTTTTTGCAAGCAGTTAGGTCAGTTTAATGTTCTAGCTATATTTAGCAAGTGACACATGACCTTGTCTGCTTGCCGACCCTGCCATGTCAGTCTGCTTAACACAACACTGCGCAAAATTCCACTGAAGTATAGAGCCACATGTGTAAACAACTCTTACAGCTTTAAAGGAAAACTATATGGACGCTTCAACTAGCACAAATTTGTGGTATTTTTGTAATGTTTTAGTTTATAAAATGTTGTTATATAGCTTTCGCATTGTACACATTTTATGTACCATGTTTCTGCTGCTGTGCTAGGTGCATAGGTTGGTTATAAAGCCAATAAAGGAAGAACTGCTCTTCAGTACCAGTGGCTCTCAATCAACAATTGCTGAGGCTATATCTCATCCGCATAGAATGTGCATTGTTTTCACTGTTCACTTGCATTGAGAAACTGGTAATAATAACATATGCCGGTGTTAAAGGACAACTGTGATGGGGATGTGGAGGCTGCCATATTTATTTCCTTTTAAGCAATACCAGTTGCCTGGCTATCCTCCACACCCTCTTTCTCTAATACTTTTAGCCATTGACCCTGAACAAGCATATGCATGATAATGGTAGAGCCTACTTCCCCTTACTCCCCAGAGACCCCACATTCCCCCTTGACTTAAAAACTCCAAAAATAATAGACACGGACTACCTGGCATTGGATTAATTTAAGGCCATAGCAGCCCCTTCTTTATTCAGCCAATTAACAATGTTCCAAACCAAATAGAAACCACAACATAACTAAAACGATCTCCATCAAGAACTGGGGTAAAAGGGTCCGGAGGCACCGAAAATCGTACTCCAAAAACACCCGTGTGACATGCAGCCTTGTACCGGCCCCCAGCCGCGTAGCTCGGCTCGGGGACAGCTGCATGCCCCAAAGTCGTCTCTCTCTTGCTTTCCTTCTTCAAAACCAGCGGATTCGTCCCATGACAAATCTCCTTCCCAAGGCACTAACCTCCGGAGCCCCTTTTTACCCCTCCGGCTGCAATGACAAACAAGAGCAAAACACACACAACAAAAAACATAAAGGGAGGGAGGGAGGGAGCTTCTTCCATTGCTGCTCAAACCGGAAGTGCCCGCCCCGCTACTTCCGCCGCCTTGCCCGGGAAAGACTGACACTCCCCTCACCACCAACACCCGCCCCCTCCTTCTCTCTGTGCTGCCTCCTAGCCTGCACCGCCCCCAACCCACGCTAACCCCTACACTGCCGGGGAGACGGCTACCCCATCATGCCCGGGCCCTCAGCATTCCGCTGCGCTACAGCTACGGACCCTCTCTTGATAATGGTAGAGCCTACTTCCCCTTACCCCCCAGAGACCCCACATTCCCCCTTGACTTAAAAACTCCAAAAATAATAGACACGGACTACCTGGCATTGGATTAATTTAAGGCCATAGCAGCCCCTTCTTTATTCAGCCAATTAACAATGTTCCAAACCAAATAGAAACCACAACATAACTAAAACGATCTCCATCAAGAACTGGGGTAAAAGGGTCCGGAGGCACCGAAAATCGTACTCCAAAAACACCCGTGTGACATGCAGCCTTGTACCGGCCCCCAGCCGCGTAGCTCGGCTCGGGGACAGCTGCATGCCCCAAAGTCGTCTCTCTCTTGCTTTCCTTCTTCAAAACCAGCGGATTCGTCCCATGACAAATCTCCTTCCCAAGGCACTAACCTCCGGAGCCCCTTTTTACCCCTCCACCACGACAAGGGCGTGACCCCTTATGCCCTTGAGGCCCCCAACCTCAGAGCTCGCTGAATCCCATCCTCGATGCCCAGGGCCCATAAGTCCATCCCAATGTCATTAAGATGCACCCCGTCTCTCTTTAGGAACAGTTCAATCTCCTCCTCCAACTCGAAATGCCGTATGGCCAACCCTCCGTTCCTTATGAAGAACCTCGCCACCTCTTTGTTTAGCTTAATTCTAGCTTTGTTAATTTTCAGGACAGAATTGGCCAACCTCCAGTAACCCCGGGCCACAATGTCTGACCACACCACAATGGTCTCTGGGAACAGGGACCGGATCCTCAAGAAGTCAAACTTGACCTCCTTGATGACCACCCTGGTGGACCTAGCGGCCAGATCGTTCCCCCCTACATGCAACACCAGGATATCGGGGGGCCTATCTAAACGTGCTAAAGTATGTAGCTCCGGCAGAAGGCTGGGCCACACCATCCCAGGGAAACCTATCCACCGGATACGTACCTGATCCCTGGGAAAGCCGAGCTGCCGGCCCTCAGGCCTAACATCGGCCCTTCTCGCCCCCCTGCTGACGTAGGAGTGCCCTACGATCCAGACCACAACCTGCGGACCTGCAACAAAAGAACAAAAACTGACAGCATTTTTTTTTTTTTTTTTTTTTTTTTCTCCGCCCGGATCCCCCAAGACAAACCCCCCCCCCCCCTTTACACTAAATGGGGTCTGACATATGTCCTGTACCGAGCTGACTCCCAACGCCCTATCTGCTTTATGACCCCCTCGCTCAATCCCCACCGTGACGCCTCAGTGGCCGCCCCAATGCGAAAAGAGTGGGAGGCAAACTCCAGGAAAGGGAGGCCGAGATGAGCCAAGCATTTTCTAAATATCGTGACAAACTGAAAACGGGACAAAGCTGTGCCATCCGAATGGACCAGAAACACTAGCGATTGAGCAGGGCGAACTGTCATCAAGCTCTGTACGTTTAAAAGAGGGCATAACGGTCCACCGATCTGGAAAAGTGTGATGGACCGGCCCTTTCCCCGTTGGTCGGTCTTTGAGCGCGGTAAATAAATGACCACCGAATCCGCGAGGACGGTAACATGTTCCGCGAGGATGCCTCCCACTCCTGACTTATTCCTACTCACTAATTCCCCGATTCTAAATGCCCCAAAAAAGGCTAGCACAAATGCGGTCTGAAAAAGTCCGCACTCATAGCTTGAAAAACACAAGCCTGGCAGCGCCTCCGCCAGCCTACCCAACAATTCAAAAGTCACCGGGCGTCTTGCTTCCCTGCGAATGGCTCCCACCCGGTACCCCTTTACCGCCTGTCTTACCCGAAAATCTTTAGTCACGTCCGAGAACCCCCTAACTTTAAACCAAAAAGCCAGAGCTGCTAACTTTTTGAGCACTGCCGACACCGAAATGCCTTCCACGAAATTAGTACCCAGGAAATATAGTAGCAAACACAGCCGCTGCTCGTCTGAAGCACAACCGCCCACTTGTATCAGCAAAGCATCCCACGCGTTCCATACCAACGTGTACGCTGCTGCCGACGACTCGGACAAGGATCTCCCAATCATGAAGGATACCGCTCGAAAGGAATCCTCCACGCCGTGGACGGGCAAGGAACCCCACGTTCTTCCGCCGTGGGAACCGCCGCCCGGAATCTGTCCCACTGAAATCGAGAAAGTGCATCAGCGACCACGTTATCAACCCCTGGCAGATGTACCGCAAACAAATAAATATTAAAACGTAAACAGTCCAAGACCAATTGCCGCATCAGACTTATCACCGGGGGAGAGGATGCCGAACACCTGTTGATCGCCAATACCACTCCCATGTTGTCGCAATTGATCTTGACTTGCCTATTGGCCAGCTGCTGTCCCCAAATCTGAACCGCCACCACTATGGGAAAAAGCTCCAATAACACCAGATTGGAAGTATAACCCGCCTCCACCCAGGACCTGTCCCAAGGAACCGCACACCATCGACCCGCGAAAAAAGCACCAAAACCATGGGCGCCCGACGCATCCGTGAAAAGCTCTAAGTCCGAGTTACTCACCGTTTCCTGCATCCACAGGGACTTACAATTGAAGTCTGACAAGAAAATCAACCACACCTGCAGGTCCGACTTGAGATCCGCCGTTAACCGAATCCGGTGGTGTGGCGCCGCTATCCCAGCAGTAGCCATAGCCAGGCGCCTGCAGAAGATCCGCCCCATGGGCATTATTCTGCAGGCAAAATTCAACTTACCTAGCATAGACTGCATCTCCCGCAAAGTTATTTTCTTGCTATGAATCGCGGCCAAAATGGTCTCCCTTAAGTTTTCCACCTTGTCGGTCGGCAAACTGCATTCCATAGCAACAGTGTCTATGGTGATGCCTAAGAATTTTAGCGACGTGACCGGGCCCTCCGTCTTATCCTCCGCAAGTGGGACCCCGAAGCGTTCACAGACGTGCCGCATGTTAGCCAATGCATAGGCACAATCAGGGGAACCCGCTGCTCCCATAAACAAAAAATCGTCGAGATAATGTATAATTGATGGTACGCTCGACATATCCTTTACGACCCACTCCAAAAACGTGCTAAACCGCTCAAAATACGCGCAGGAAATTGAGCACCCCATGGGTAGGCACCGGTCTACGAAATACTCACCTTTCCAAAAACAACCTAACAAACGAAAACTGGAAGGATGAACGGGCAGCAGCCGAAAAGCCGATTCAATATCGGTTTTTGCCAACCACGACCCTTGACCCAAGCGCCTGACCCAGCATAGAGCCGCGTCGAATGAAGTGTACACCACTGACGTATCATCGCCTAGCAAACCATCGTTAACCGACGAACCACGAGGAAACGACAAATGATGTATTAACCGAAAAGACCCCGGTTCTTTTTTGGGAACCACACCCAACGGGGACACAATTAAATCAGCTAAGGGCCGAGAAGTGAACGGACCAGCCAAACGACCCGCCGCCACTTCCTTCGCAATCTTCGTATCCACGACCTCTGGGAACTCATAGGCAGACTTCAAGTTCCGAAAGGGGGGCTCCGACCGCAACAAACAACTACTTTTGATCCGGAAACCCTCCTCAAAGCCCGACCTCAAGAATTCGGCCACCTCCCGCTCAGGATACCTGTTTAGAAAGCGCGCCATCTCTACCCCCTTCACCGGTGTCGTCCCTCTTACGTGCAGAATCCCCAGACCTTGCCCTTCGCTGCTTGTAGCACCTGGCAGCCGCATGTGAGCCTCCGCAATTGGAGCACTCGTGCTTAAAGCGGCAGGACTGACCGAAACGACAGGATCCGTCGTTGTACTGCCAGCATATGCCCTTTCCTCGGTTAGCCGGCTGGCCAGTAGTGGCCGACCCGCCGGCCACCGCGGGAAAGGACTGAGTGGTTCTGGCCGGGATCATCAGCCGCATCCACAAGGTAATATCCTTGTGATCCCAGCGGATCACAGGCCTTACCGCCTTCTCCTGCCTGAACTGCTCATCGTACCGTAGCCAAGCGTTCCCACCGTACGACCGATGAGCCTCCCCGATCGAGTCCATATAACCAAACAACGCCGAGCAATGCTCGGGCTGTTTTTCCCCAATCACGCTAGCCATGATTGAAAAAGCCTGGAACCAGTTCTGGAACGTGCGGGGAATCAGTCTATAACGCCGCTCCTCCTCCCTCTTCTTCTCATCCGGCTTACCCTTATCTAAATTGAACTTTTCCAGCTGAAGGAGCGAAAATATCTCGATATATTCGCCCCTCCAGATGCGTTCCTTCACTTCTTGCTTCAGATGGGAACCAAGAAGACCATTAAAACAAATGTAAAGCTCCGCGTGCGATGCATCTGCTAAACGCACCTGGCCCCCCCCACTAGACAAAGTAGAATCACACCCCGTCCCCTCCGTCTGAACCGCCACCTCCGACTGCACACTATCCAATCCCGGCGTAACAGGCTGCGCCACCTGAACCACCCCCCGCGCGCCCGCACCTGCTGCCAGGGGTAAGGGGGCCCCCAAGGGTACTAACCCCGCATGTGACGCCACTACTGGGGGTGCGGGCGCCCAAGCTCCCACCGGTGACAAAGGTGACCCGATTGGCGGCACTACTAGCGCCGTGGAAGGTGAAGGCTGCGTCTGCCCTGGCTGCGACCCTGGCACTACTGACACGCCCCCAGCCCCCCCCTGATGACCCCCACAAATCCCCAACAATAACGTGGCTAAGGCATTTACTGCGGCTAAATTGGTCTCACCTGGCTGCCCCGGACGCAAGTCCCTGCCAGCCGTCATGCCGGATCCACCCGCTGTGCCGTCATCGTCCTCTGCTACAGAATCGCCCTCGGAAGCAGAGCCGTCCCCATGTGCAAGGCTCCTGCTGTGCTGCTCTTGCCGCGTCTGCTGCTGCTGCAAACCGCTGTCTTGCCTGCGTTTCTTCTTGGCGGATCCCTTCGACTTGCCCTTGGCTGCGGAGCTCCTATTCCCGCCCTGAGTATGGTGGGCTGCCGCCGCGGAAGGAGGGGCGGCACCCGTGTGATGGCCATCCTTGTGCTGGGCCCGCTTAGTCTGCCGCGCCGCGCGGGGACTAATGGCCGCATCCCCTCTTGCTGCCTGCTGGTGGGAGGAACCGGCCGCGCTGGATGGCCCTGCTCCGGACGAATCCCGGTGTTGGGTGGGATTCCTCCCGCCGGACCCCCGGGTTTTCTGAGTGCGCTTTGCTGGGGGGGGCGGAGGGTCCCTAATGGGGCTCCCTGAGCGACGCCGCGCTCCTGCATGGGGGTCTGGGCTTAGCCTCTCCGGAGGCCTGGACTGTCTCCTCACCTCTCCTCTCTGCTCACCTGCTTCTGCTGGGGGAGCGCTGGGCTCTGCCGCCGCCAGCGGCGCGCTGTCTGCCGCAGCCTCCGCTGAGGTGCCTGCTCCCATGGCCGCCAGTTGGACCGTGACCCATGAGGGGCCCCTCGTTCCTGCCTCTGCCCGGATCCGGGCAACCAATAGCTCCAGTCCCTCCATGTCAGCGGGAGCAGCGGGCGTCCGGCAAGCAGCTTCTTCCATTGCTGCTCAAACCGGAAGTGCCCGCCCCGCTACTTCCGCCGCCTTGCCCGGGAAAGACTGACACTCCCCTCACCACCAACACCCGCCCCCTCCTTCTCTCTGTGCTGCCTCCTAGCCTGCACCGCCCCCAACCCACGCTAACCCCTACACTGCCGGGGAGACGGCTACCCCATCATGCCCGGGCCCTCAGCATTCCGCTGCGCTACAGCTACGGACCCTCTCTGATCAGGTGTTTCTGACATTATTGTCAGATCTGACGAGATCTTTAGCCAGCACACTATCCAGCCACTCACTACAAGACAAAACTGCACAGCCAAGAGCCAATCAGCACATCTGTTTATTGGCTGAAGGTAAATGGTCACCAGAAACAATCACAAAAATGTGATATTTGTCCCCCACAATATCTTTTCCATGTTGGTGCAGCGCCAGTTCTAGCCAGTAAAACTTTATAATAAAGCCTATCCCAAAGTTTTATTAACTTTTTTTGTGTGCTAAATTCCAATCACAGAAAAAGCATCAGCCTCATTTGCAATATGTTAAGGTGGCCACACACCATGCAATCTGACTGTACAATCACCAATTTTACCACTTTCATGTAGTATAAGAGACTAACTGAAAAATATATCCAAGTCGCAGTGAATCTATTGCTGTTATACTACATGTATCATGGATGTTGGTAAGTATTGTATGTATATGTTGTATAAAAATTGTACAGTCAGATTGCATAGTGTGTGGCCACCTTTAGGTATTAGAGAACCACTGTCACAAAAAATGTAAACTGCATGCTTAGCTATACATATTAGATGTACCGGTAAATTTGTCCCTGAGTAAGGCCTGGAACCCACTAGCAGTACCATTTCTGAGCCCTTTGTGATTTGAAAAGCTCTTGCTAATGTAATGCAATGGGTGCTATGGTATGGGTGTCATCCCACTTGAGGGATGTCATTTTTAAAAAATACCCCATAGCATTGCATTAGCAAGAGCTTTACAAATCACAAGCACTTAGAAAAGTGCCACTAGTGGGTCCCAGGCCTAAAATGCACTTTAATTACTTTTTCCTATCTAGTTGTTACTTACAAGAAGTATTATTGATGCAACAATTCTAAATCTCTTACTGACATGCTTTGGACAAGTTTATCTCACAATGGGGAATTCTCAATATTTCCTTAAGGGCCCGTTTCCACTGCATGCGTTTTCTGCACACAGATTCGCACAACCAATACAACTTAATTAGCCTGTTTCCACTACTGTCAGTAAAACAGAGCGTTTTTCTGTGCAGGAAAAATCTGCACAGCAGAGCCATCAGATTGAGGTGTGCGATTTGCATACAATATAATTTATAGTAAAAATCGCATGCGTTTTCGGATGCAAATTATACCATGAATTTTACCGCAAATTTGCATACAGTTTCGCCTAAAATCAATTTAAAAGATGGTGGCCAACCTGCACCTGTGCACACTATTTCAAGTTTCAGTTTTTAGTATTTGACATACCATAAAAAAACACAGTACCCAAATCCCCAAACCCAGAGAGGACACAGTGTCCCAAGTTTCATAGTGTAGCCTATCTTCACAGGCAATTCAATCAGGATATCTTCTCATTCTTGGATTCACTCCTGGGACATTGCTTGCTTCCCATCCCATCTGGCATGTTGCTAAGGCGCTTCTCTTTCAGAGTTAAGTCCAGTGAGGCGGTGACCAGTCTCATCCAGCAAGAAGTTGCTGACACTGAATGGATATGAAGCTCCATAGTGTGTAGTATATATATATATATATATATATATATATATATATATATATATATATACATACACACACAGGGGGATATGGAGGCTGCCATATTTATTTTCTTTTACAGAGAAAATTGCCTGGCTGTGTCTGCTGGTCAACTGCCTTCAATACTTTTAGCCATAGACCCTGAACAAGCATGCAAATCAGATGCTCTGACTCAAGTCTGACTCGGTTAGCCACATGCTTTTCCCAGGTGTGTGTGATTCAGACACTAATACAGCCAAAGAGATGAGCAGGATGCCAGGCAACTGGTATTGGTTAGTAAATAAATAGGGCAGCCCCCACATTCCTCTCAGTTTAGGAGTGCTTTAAATGAGAATCTCAAGCAAAAATCATTCACAAATATGTTTATATATCTTTTTGGAAGCAATGTTTGAAGACATATACTTATAGGATTGAAAAGTGAGAAACATCCACAAAACTGCCATTGCAGATTATGCATTTCAAACTCTTGAACAATCCCATATCAATAATATATCTAACCTCAGTTTTAGGGAGTTGGTTATAATCTGTAAGCATCATTGTGCAGTAACATAATTAAGGGGCACAGCATCATTCAGTTAAGTGTCACTTAACTTTCTGGTATATCCAACTTAATACTTTTTTTGCCTTTAGGCCAAGTGTATTGGGGCTCCACTTCCAAGCGCAGTATCGCCCCTCCCATTCCATGTGCCACCCCCTTTTCCATGTGTATCATCCCTGTACTACATCACCTGGGAGGTTGGGCTTATCTGTAGGTCCTTTTATAATAGGAAGCTTATGTTAAAGGTAATAAAGCGCCATCGCTCAGTGTTCATAAACAAAGTGCAAAAAGGCCATCTTTAATTCAATAAGGTGTGTACACCAATCATAACAATAAAACCATCTAAAAACCTCATTCAGAGTGCTCTTCACACACAAAACACCCCCATATCTCAGTTATTCAGGTACTGGTACCAAAGTAGCTAGATGGTTTCTTCAGAGTGAGGGAGATAGGAGACAGCTTATACGACCTTAGTAAGCCATCTTCCAGCAATACCAGACTTAAACCAGGGCAACTAATGCAATGCCTGTATAGCAGAGTGTCTTCGCCTCTCATGGAGGCAATCAGAGTCAGCCATTACCTTGCAGGTCTTACAGTGCCTGTGCAGTGCCTTAATCCCTTGGGTCTCCCGCTCACCAGGCTGGGGCCTCATGGAGTCTGCGTGCATGCTATGTCCGGGAGCTGCTGTGGGCTCGGTCAAGCCAGGGTGCTCAGCTGAGTAGAGGTGTGTAGCCCCGCCCCCTACAAGTTGCACTTGCTTCCCGCAAGCTTCGTCAGGATGTGCACCTTTTATTATAGGAGGCTCCAAGATTCCACACTAAGCTTTCCTCAGGGCCCACCACCACATATCCCAACTTCCCTTAGCATGAGATGGGAATCATCTTTTTGTCCTTAACAGTCGATAGGTTCAATTTTCAAAATTGTAGTTGCTTCCCAACCCTCCATTTGCAGATTCCCCCCAAATATGGACCATGTTGGTTGATATTGCTAAGGGTGTGGAACTTTACTTTGGTGGGCTCCACAATCCCTAGATTATGCAACCATGCATGGGGGACTAGGAGTTAATATGATTAAAAGAGAGTGGACATGTTTTTTTTGTAAAAATGTATCTACATTGGTGCAGCAGCTTTGCCACCTGTTCACCAGTTGAACCCTGTGCGACTGTGTATGGCCAGAATTCCACTAAAGGTGCCCATTAACAGTATCATTGCCCGAGCGATCGACCGGCCAATCTAATCAATTCTATTGATCAGAAACGCCGTTCGGCCCAGTGGCATTGATCCGAAAAACGGACGACAGAACAATTGGTATCATCAAAAATGCCCAATGAGATGGAACGTATGGTCGATTGGACAGGAGATTGTACCCTTAAAGGGCACCTTTAGTGATCTCCCATTCAGCCATGCATGTTCAATGACTTTGTTTCCATTTGAATCCCTTACATTACCTAATCACTTTATAAGCTTTTTTTCCCTAACTGATGACCAGTTAATCTTTTCTGCTACTTTAAATAAACAAAATTATGGGTAACTTACTAAACTCAGTCAAACCAGGGAACACTCCAAAACAAATATCAACTTTTATTTTACAAAATTCAGTATGTTAAAGAAACATATCAAAAAGACAAAAAAATAAATAAAAATGAACGGAAAAAAAATACTATACATGTCCTTTAAAGAGACACTGAAGCGAAAAAAAAAAATATGATATAGTGAATTGGTTGTGTACTATGAATAATTACTAGAAGATTAGCAGCAAAGAAAATATTCTCATACTTTTATTTTCAGGTATATAGTGTTTTTTCTAACATTGCAGCATTCTATAATATGTGCAGATTACACAACACTCTGCATTCAAAATGATTCTTTCAGAGCAGTCTGTGAAGTAATGACCTCTCCTCTAGCAGAGAAAAAGTAAACAGTTCACTTACAGTTGAGATAATAAAAGTCAGATAACAGCCCTCTCCACAACTAAAGCCCCATCTACACTATGGGACATTGCAGCGATCCGGCGGCTCGATTAGCCGCCGGATCGCCTCTTCCGCGTGCCCGCCGCGTCCCCGCTCGCGCCGCATTCGATTCCCCGCTCGTGCCGCTTATCTTCCGCTCGATTCCCTGCAATTGTCCCCACGCGGGGAGCGAGCAGGGAATCGGCGGTGCGGAGATCCGTCCTGTCGGATCTTACCAATCGAGCCGCATCAGCAGCTCGATTGATAAGGAGCATCGCGGCCGCATCTACTCGTGTAGATGCAGCTTAAGACTTAGTCGGAGAGTTAATGGCTTGTTTGCATAGAGATAACAACTGGAGTTTCTTAACTCTTCCTGTACTGGAAACAATTAGACTGATGTATCTGATCTTAATGTTTTATTTCTTAGCTGTACTACACATACAAATCATAATATCATAATTTTTTTTTTTCGCTTCAGTGTCTCTTTAAACCGGGCATATTTGAATTAGAGTTAAAAAACGAAACTATAGCCGCACAACTCTCAGGCCTGGAACCCACTGAAATCAGCAAACGCAAAACGCAACCGCTAGCGTTTTGTCTGAGTGGTTTGCAAGCGGATTCATGCGCGTTTTTGGTCGTGTTTTGCAACATTGTATTTTTTTGCCCAGCGGGTGCGTAGCGTTTTGTGTTTTTATCCTGATTGGTCCTGTGAATTATTTTTAATTTTGTTACAGTGTGCTGAACCGCAAAACGCTAGCAAAACCGCTCAGTTTAGGTTTTGCTGAGCGTTTCTGCTAGCGTTTCAATACTTTACATTGAAGCGCTAACGCTCCCAAAATGCTGCAGGTCCTGCGTTTGCGTTTCTGGGAAACGCAAACGCTCCTGTGGAAGTTGCCCCATCCATTAACATTAGCCCAGCGTTTTGGCAAACTGCTAGCGTATCGCAGTGCTGCCAAAACGCTGCCAAAAGCGCTCCTGTGGGTTCCAGCCCTCATGGGTGGCTGCAGTGAAAGCATTCAGAATGGTTATCTTTTATCAAGTGCATATTTTCCTTTCATATAAAAGACCCTGTCCTGTTATTGTGTCATATAGTCTGGAATGGTTAGAGCCTTTCTATTTTTGTATATCCTATGATATAATTCAAACTTCAAATTATTGCAGGACAGGCAAGTAAAAGGCAAAGTCGTGTCACATATTTCTAGACTTAACAATAATAACTACGGTAATATCTGAACCTTATAATATTAGCATTTACTGAGAAGGTCCTATACTATATATATATATTATATACTATATATACTATACTATATGATGTTTAGTAAACTTTATGTGAAGGATGTTATTATCTGCCCCCAATGAAACATGTGTCCTCCAAACAGACTGTATTTTTGCAGCATTCCCATGGTGATTTGTACTGATGGGAGGAACTTCTCTGTCACTATTACAGGACAACGAGCACGGAGGCAATGCACAGGATCCCAGGCAGAACGAAATGGTGAGGAAAACCTGGGCAGAATGGATGCAAGATGTGAAGCTCTTCATCTGGAATCCTGGGAAAAAGGAAGTGTTAGGAAGAGACGGGAAGAGCTGGGGTGAGAAATGACAGCACTATTGCAGAATTATTGCTTGCTCATGTTTTGTGAATGTGCAGAAACACATTCAGCACATCTAATGAAAGGAAATGGAAAATTGCACTTGTTAGCAATTCGTGTTTTTGCATTCTCGCATTTGTGGAAAAAAACATACCTCTCGCAGCATACATGCAACTCCTCCTCCTAGTCTCCTATTAACTTTCATTGCATGTACAAAAATTTGCATCTGAACACAAATTTTAAGAGAGTAAAATGCAAAAGGTAGCTTCCAAAAGAGTTCCACAACCTGTCCTGAAGGTGCACTTAAGGTCCATACCCACTAAGCGATTTTTCTGTTTTGATTGTTCGCAACAATTTTTTTTATAACGTGGAACATAATTCAACCACAATTCGTTAAATGATGTTTAATGGCATGCCACCCATGGTGATTGTTCATTTTTGAAGGACTGGCATGTCTGATTGAATTGTGGTGGATCGTTCCGATCCTCATTGACTTTATCGGGTTTTGCCAAGGATTGTTAATTTAGGGTGGCACAAATGATGCTTGCAGACTCGGCCAGATGGACCAGGGATCTCCGCCGATAAACAATTGTTCCCCCGATCCATTTGGCCGAGTCTGCAAGCATTATTTGCACCATCGTAAACAAATGATCTGGTGGTAATCTGCCAGCGGGTACTTAAGGCCGTACATCTCTCGACTTGGCGGCAGATCAACCAACAGATTCGATAATTATTATCAAATCGGATGCAAATTGGTGCCGCCAAAAGCATGCCCGATCAACAATGCAGCCAATTTCAGGCCGAAATTGGTCTCATGTATTGATCATATATATGCTGCAAGATGTTAGATGTTGGGCCATCATGGTCGATCGGGTGTACGGTGGTAATGACATGTGATATCAAGACAAGCGATGAACGCTCCCGGCGTGTGCATTTATACATTACCTGTCCTTTATCACACACCATGCGGTGCTCATCCGACTTCGGAATGCCCTGCTGTTCCATTAGCGGTATACACGCTGCTGGCGTGGCATCACACACGCAATATGTGCGTGCTATACGCCGGACATGGAGGACTTGGCCGATTCCCGAGAGATTTCATGCTGAAATCAATCGGGACTTGGCATGTGTTGTATGGCCTGCTGACAGATCTCTCTCTCAATCAGAGAAAGAGATTTGTCTCTTGAATGAATCTGCCCATCATCACTAAATGTATGGCTTCCTTTAGCTTTGCATTGCATGTTTGACAGAAACCACAAACATTCACTGGTGGGGTAATTAGTATCTCAGCAGAGATAATTAACTACCACTGTCGATTTCCACAAAACATGTACTGTTAGTGAGCCTTGAGGACAGTATATGTTTTGCTATAAAAAATGATTAAGTAATGATATGCTTTGTTCTTTTGCTATTGGTAAGAATAATTGTTTCTAAAGCCTGTCCTCGTGACTCCTCAACGGTGCATGTTTTGCAGGTAACCTCATCTATGCACAGGTGGGTAATTAGTGTCTCAGCTAGGTGGATTCCATGTAGCTGAGACACTAATTACCCCACCTGTGCATAGATGAGGCTGCCTGCAAAACATGCACCGTGGGGAGTCATGAGGACAGGTTTGAGAAACACTGCTTAGGCTCAACACACACCATACAATCTTGGTTGTTCAATCTTACTACTTTCATGTAGTATAAGAGCTTATCCAATCAATCATTCAAGGTATTTTCAATCTGTTGGCCCTTATACTACATAGATTTGGTAAATCTGTACAACCAAGATTGTATGGTGTGTGGTGAGCTCTAGTCTTTCCTAGTTTATATTGACAGTAATGTTGAAATTGGAAACAAAATAGGCTGTCTAACTGTTTACAAGACTAATACGGGTTTAAGCTATTTTGTATGTAGACAAATATCTGTTCTCACAAACCCAAGAAATGCCAAAACAGGTGTTTTTTTTTACTCCGGACAGCATTACTTTAACTTCTATATGTTATTGTGGTTATTGTGCTAGAGTCCTGCTGTAATGCTGGGGGGTCATACTTTATGACCAGCCAGCACAACAAGGCTGGGAGCTGAATTATGGAAGAGGCTACACTGGCTGCCCAGAGCAACTGCAACTCTGGGCTTCTGATAAAAGCAATGGCAGTGCAGTGCGATGTTGTGCTGCTCTTGCGATAGCAAACATTCAGACAGATACAAGACAGACTGGAGTGAGGTAGCCAATAGCAACCGCAGCAATGGCTACCTGCAAGGACAGGACTAGGAGGACAGAGGCTGACAGAATGAATGCTTGATAAACCAATCACTATCTCAGTGACAGCAAGCATTCACACAGACAAGAGTGAAGTAACCAATAGCAACCGCAGCAATAGCTACCTCGCAAGGACAGGACAGAATAGTCAGGAAATAGCAGAATCAAAAGGCAGGCAAACGTAATACATAGACAAATATACAACAGATAGGATTTCCTAGCGTATTACAATTACAGCTATCAATGAAACTACAAACGACTAACATATGTATATATCGGCGATGAACCGATATATAACATAAGCAAGGAACACTGGCTAGGATCAGGAGCAATACAGCGAACAAGACTAGGCAATACAGAATCTCTATACTAGAAGGAGTACGTATATATGTCCCCATGGGTAATATATAAATGTAGCTCCACAGGATGGAATAACTAAACTAAGACAAGGACTATATTTTACAATAACAAGGGACCCAGTAACAGCTGAGACTATAACGGGCGGAGCACGCTTGCAGGAAGCAAACCTTTATACTGAGGTCATCCAATGAGAGCAGAGATGCAAATCTCCACACAAGTGAATGGTAATCAGTCATAAGCTGACAGCCAGAAAAGGCAGAAAAAACTATGCAGCCTGCATGAAAGTAACTGCAACTCAGCAGCAACAGATTATTCATAACATCATCCTAAGCTGCCCAGAACTGCAGAGCAATTGCAAATGTGACTCACTGCAAATGCACAACCGAATGCAGACTGACAAGCCAGAACTGTCCATTTACGGCTCCACCTGCAATGGACAGAACATGCGACAGGAGGAATCCTAACACCTGCATTGCAGTTCATGCATGTTACACAAATAATTGAACATATTCCATACAGCAGTGTCAAGAATAATGATAAAGTACAGATCGCCTGAACGAAAGCAACAATGTGCAGACTATAGTGTCCCCACAAACAAGAAATGGCAGTCTACAGATCTGTCCATATGTGACCAGACTGTATGGAGACAGGGAGAGTAATAAAAAAAAAATCTGGTGATTGTGCATTTACTAAACATAAGGAAAAACAAAGGTACTTATCCGTTAGCCGGGTGCATCCTCTAGGTGGCGACAAAACTCCACCAGAGTTACATCTTTCCCTACTATCCATGTCGGCCTGGAGGGGGAATAGTAATTAGCGCCACCTGCCGGATGCGCCCGGCTAACGGATAAGTACCAAAACAAATACTATATATATATATATATATATATATATATATATATATATATATATATATATATATATATATATAAATATATATATATATATATATACTGTATTTTTGGACTATAAGGGCCCATTTCCACTATTGCGAATCCGCATGCGTTCGCATAGCCAATACAAGTGGATGGCCCTGTTTCCACTTGTCAGTAATCCTGAGCATTTTTCTGTGCGGGAGAAATCTGCATGGAAGAGCCCCCAGAATTCGCACCCCGCACACCGCTATGCGCATCGCTGCTAATGTATTTAATAGAGAAATCGCATGCGGTTTTGGCATGCGTATTTTACCGCGATTTCACATAGAAACTAATGTTAAATCACACAAGCAGTGACATGGTTAAAATCACATAAATAATAACCTATGCGAAATCGCATGTGAAATCGCAGTAAAATACGCATGCGGAATCGCACCTGCATGTGATTTCGTCAGCGGGGAATCAGCGGCGATTCCGCACCACACAAGTGGAAACGGGCCCTAAGACTCACTTTTTCTCCCCCAAAAGTGGGGGGGAAAAGTCACTGCGTCTTGTAGTCCAAATGCAGGGAGTTCCTGGCCTGTGAACGCCTGCCAATACTAACCTCCAACCCTCTGCAATGTCAGGACACAGGGGGACACAAAAGGGCATAGAGGACACAAGAGGGGCACAAAGGGGCATAGAGGCAGACACATGGGGGACACAGGAGGACAGAGGAAGACACAGGGAGACACACGCGGTACAATGGGGGCATAATCCACAAGATGCCCCTTCACCATGGATGCACCTGGTTTAGTATATTTTTTTTTTATTTTTTTGTCCTCTCAACCTAAGTGCCTCTTATGATCAGGAGTGTCTTTTAGTAAAAAAAAAAATTATATATATATATATATATATATATATATATATATATATACATATATATATACACACACACACACACATACATACATACATACAAAGCCCACATTGGCTGTACAGTGGGAAAGGCTGCTGCTAAAGGTACATATTTACTACTAAGTACCCATTTTCACTTCAGGGACACTTTAAACATTTGCAACCTTACCACAATGGCTGCTAAGACACATGGGGCTTGATTCACAAAGCGGTGCTAACCTACTTAGCACGTCTAAAGTCTTTAGACGTGCTAACCAGGGTGCTAAGTAGGTTAGCAACGGATTTTTTAATTGAGAAAACCGGTGCTAACCTACTTAGCACCCTGGTTAGCGCGCCTTAAGACTTTAGACGTGCTAAGTAGGTTAGCACCGCTTTGTGAATCAAGCCCATGGGGTTTGATGCACAAAAGTGTGGTAATATTGTTGAGCACAGTCATTGCAAGGCAATATTACACCTACTACTGGCACTGTGTACGCGAGTTATGCTATTAGCATGACTTTGTTCCTCTTTCTCGCGGCAATCTCCTTCTTCCATCGTGGTCCCTCGGCATCCTCACATCCTTCGATGACTTCCTGTGATGACGCCACATGTGCCCCCTTGTGTCGGGCGCAAAACTGTAAGAGAATTTTTTATATTGTATGTATGTTTGCGAACCACTTAAACACTTTCTGTATACTGCTGCCACTTGCCTCTTGTTTAGGCAATTAAGGCAGAACAAAGTTGAGGAATTGCAGTGTTCAGTCTCTAGTTTTAGTAAAATAGGCACCTTATATATATGTGAAGCTTTAGATTATGCTGGGCAAATCTTTTCAGAACAAAAAAACAAAAAAAAGACATTTTGAGCAATAATTAGGTATGTTCATATGACCAATGCATCTGGGCTTTTTTTCTTTTGGTAGCTTATCAGAATTATTGATGACTACAGTCAAGTATCCCTTTCTATGGTTATATCATCCAATATTTTTCATAATTTATATGCACATTTATTAGACAAGACATCTATAGGAAAAACAAACAAAATATGTTCCTTGTTACTTCTACTGAGACGGTAAGCTTATATTCCCAGATGTATAACTTTTCATTCACCAAAAGCTTTTTTTTATAGTTCCTATAGATGAAAATAAAATTTGTTATTAAAGGACACCCGAGGTGAAAATAAACTAATGAACTAAATGATTGTATCTATCTTCCTTCTCCTAAAAATGACTTTTTAAGATATTCCACAGTTTTGTTTTATGTTTAAACCTACTTTTTAAGTTTGAACTGTTTTATTGTTTTTGCTCAATGACACATTAATTGAAGTATGCCAGAGCTAAAATGTATTAACTATTGATCCCTTTTATCTCTTTCCTGCTCTCAGAAGCAGTTTTCTGCTAGGAAAGAGTTTTATAGTTGGAATTTCTTATCAGTGAGGGTCACAGTGTACTCACTTCCTGTCTGAGTCAGGACTGAGTCAGCCACTTACAGACCTGATATTTAACTCTTTCAGGCAGAGAAAGAAAAAAAGAAACACAGCATAGTTATGTGTGTGCTAGGCACTGTACATACACATGTCTCTCATCATGTCACATGTCACCTCGGGTATCCTTTAATATTAGTATTTAGTCCAAATGCATTCAGTACTCCTTGCCTCATTTTAATAGTGGCTATTCTGTAGTTCAGGATAAGTGAGCCTATTATTTATTGAGTGTCACAGCTTTATTTTTATTATTTATTTATTGTATTTATAAAGCGCCAACATATTACACAGCGATGGACATTAGTGTAGGTTACAGACAATATTTAAGGGTAACATACAGCAATACGACAATACAGGAATACAATAAAACCCAGATCACACAGCCCAGTATGAGTACAAGGTAATGCTTAGTCAGTCACTGGATGGAAGCATGGAGATTAGACAAGTTGAGTTCACTCAAATGCATAGCATGGGTGCACAGTAATGGAGGTGCATGATCAGGTAGGACACAAAAGGAGGAGGACCCTGCCCGAAGGCTTACAATCTAGATAGTGTTAACACTTAAAGAGCACCTGTAACGACTCACAGCAAAATGTAAAAAATAATTCTGGATACTCATTTTTACACTTTTTCACATAACTTTATATTGCTGTACATTGGAATGTGATGTTTAGCCTAGGCAATGATTTCACACAGTGTTCTGCCACGGAGCACTATGGGAGATAAACTGATGTTACCAATCATCACACAGATGGGGAAAAAATCCCACACCGGTTCATCTTGCCAGCAGTAAAAATGCTGCCAGGATAAATTTAAAAATGTAAATCAGGGTTAGGTAAGATTTTAAAATGGGCAAACATTGACTAAACAATTTGAACATAAATATTGCAAAAAATAAGCAATATTATTTATTAAGTTATATTCAGCAAAGTTCCTCCTTAACAAAAGAAATGTGACATCTAATCATTGTGCCGATAGATCAAGACATTTCATCCCAATGCCAAAGTTTCAAATTCTCTATTTATATATTTTTTTTTTCCTAAATTATTTTCTTAAGTTTTTGCTGTCTTGTTATTATCATCCACATTTTTTGGCCACGATCCATAATAGTCCCCTGGTTACAGCCCTGCTTGACTATTACTATTTCCATCATTCAAAACAGCAGTCTGGGAATACAGTCAAGTCCACTGCCATCTGTTCAAAGGTTATTTTTTTTCTTCCTGGGAAATGTTGGAGTTCAAGTAATATTAATAATAATAATACCATTTGGTAAAGAGAGTAGTAGATATGGTCAGTGCTGCATTAAGTACAACTCATAGACTCCGTTTACACGTACCATGCCACTCAGTGCTGTGGTACTCTCCCCCATCACAACTCGTCACAGTGGTCATAAAAGTCTATGACATGGCACACAATTTCTCTTTCTTCCCTTTCTCGATAGCTTTTTTTTGTTTTAATCCCTTGTTCACCATGAATAATAATCTTTGAATCTCCTGCCAGAGCTCACCATTGGTCCGCTGACCTGGAGAATTCTTCAAATTTAAAGGTGCTTTGTGCCATACATCATTGGCTATTGAAATTTCCTTACACTCCTCCAGTTCTCCTGCCAGAAGAGAAAAAAATAGTCCCTTTCCACGTGCGCAAAGGGGATATAAGGGCTCCACAGATGATAATGGCACTTATTAAAGGGTGATATTGATATAATGGTACTTGCTACAGGTGGGACATTGTAACTGTATTTGGTGTTAGGGGGATAGGTCCATATCCTGCTTGCCTGGCTGAAACATTCGTTTGAGTGGTATTATTAAAAAATGAAATAATTGTTTGCGTCAATGGAGTATTTTGCTTACAGAACATGAAGGTACTACTCGTGATAGCTACAGTGTGCATTACCAGCTTATAGATTTTAGTAGTTATGTATTACTGACATTTTTAAAGGATAGTGTTAAGCTCTGTAGATACTTTAGAAATAAACAAAGTCCTTTCTGAAACACAATATGGAGACAGCTTAGCAGCTGCAACGTCAGGAAAATAACTAGAATTGGCATTCCAAAGTTTACGTGACAAGGTAACACAGCATGAGCAGGGATAATACTATTAGCATGCAGAATAGTAAGCTAGAAACAGGTTGTACAGTTTTAGGACATCCGAAGAGGCTTTTATTATTGTGTCAAATGAATCCGCACTAAGAGGTGATGTATGTCATGACAAGGAACATAGGCACAAATCACTTTCCAGATGTTCAGAGATTTTAGATCAGATATTTCTAGCCATTTGGTACACCAGGCTAGACACTTTTGTGTTTTAGTTTTCCAGGCACACAAGCCCGGATTTACATCACAGGAGCTTATAGGCACATATGTCCTGGCACCCTAGACTTCACCCTCTACGAATCCACAAACCCTGCTGAACCTCCCCCCAAGTATGCTGGCTGGCCCAGCTGTCATTTCTCCCTTAGTTCCCTTGCCCACCATAAGTAGCTAAATGTATCAGCTGAAGGGGGATCTGGTCAGTGGTATGCTGTGGCCCGGGTCAGTAACCTCTCATTTACACTCTGCTCGGGACTCTGTATAGGCAAGGTGGGAGGGAGGCACTTGGGGTGGGTAGTGAGCCGCCTCTCCACCATCAGGCATGCTCCTACAGTGCCTTATGGTAAATCTGACCCTGCAGGCACCAATAGCAAATTTTAAGTTATAAAGGATTAAAAATTATTACCAATCCAGATACATTTCACAAGCCTAAACTCACTGGACCCCAGAGCCGTCTCACCCACCAGGCAGCTATAAATTTCTGCTTGGAGCGGCAGGAGGAGCCAGGAGCGCTGTTGAGAGTTGAGAGAATAAATGCCTCTCAGCCCACTTAGGTTTCAGTTTACACAGCAGCAGCTAACAGCAGCGCCTGACTGGACTCATAACTGGATTCAGTGAGAGAAGGCTCGGAGTACAGCATCAGCTTCTGAGTCCTGACTCTTCACTCTGATTCACTGATTCATTCAGTTCCACTCTCTCTGCTACTAGTAACTGAGTGGATGTAGAGACTGAGCTTAGCAGGATTAGCAGCCAGGCATGGACTGCCCCCCAGGCTTTTATTCAGTGATTTAGGGATGGTCTGGTGTATTCAGGTTTGTTGTTGTTCAGTGATGTGAAATACTAGGCTAGCTGATAAAAGTGCAATTAGAGGACAGGCAAGCTGGTAAATATACACAGCATGATGCAGAACTTGCCTGGAGAGTCCCTGGGAAAACATCTGTCTTGTCTCTCCCCATTGTTATAATGACTGCATGTGCAGATATGGTGTTAAACAGGTTGAAAAGTTTTGACAGTCCCTAGACTCCAGGAGGACTCCTTTTTGACTTGTATGAGAGACTGGCAGTGACAGGAATCCTATTACCGGCAACTAGTCTCTGTGTAATTTGAGACTGCAATACAGATTAGCTCTCTGCTCCATCTCCTGCTATTCTCCTTTAGACTGTAAGCTCGCAAGGGCAGGGCTCTCTCCCCCTTTTGTGTCTTAGAAATCATTATACATTTTATTCATCATGTTATTTTTATCACTGTCATTACCACTTCTGTATTTTGTATTCTGTATGCTGTATCATTTTTTTGTATTTTGTCACTAATTATGTATCTTGTATATTAGTGTACATCATTGTCTGTATTATGTACCCCATGTTTGTTTCTCACTTTGTACAGCGCCACGGAATATGTTGGCGCTTTATAAATCAATAATAATAATAATTCTCAGTCTCACTCCACTCCTCCTCTCTCTGGGCTAGTGCACGACAAAATCGCAATAGCAATCGCTAGCAATTTGCAAATGCGACTTGACAATTTGGGCTGAGGCTGCCATGATAATGGGCCTCAAGTCTATGTTTCCCCACAGGCTAAAAGGTCCCAGTCCTCCCCTGGTAGCAGCATAGTGTGTGTGTGTATAGTGTGTATAGTGTGTATCTACTGTGTGCTGTGTGTGTATAGTGTGTGTGTGTGTGTGTGTGTGTGTGTGTGTGTGTGTGTGTGTGTGTGTGTATAGTGTGTGTGTGTGTATATACTGTGTGTATAGTGTATATCTACTGTGTGCTGTGTGTGTATAGTGTGTGTGTGTGTGTGTGTACTGTGTGTGTGTACTGTGTGCTGTGTGTGTATAGTGTGTGTGTGTGTGTGTGTGTGTGTGTGTGTGTGTGTGTGTGTGTGTGTGTGTGTATAGTGTGTGTGTGTGTGTGTACTGTGTGTGTGTATACTGTGTATAGTGTGTGTGTTGTGTGTACTGTGTGCATGTGTATATTGTGTGTGTGTGTGTGTGTGTATGCCGCAATAAGTATATTTTATGGTGAAACGCTCTGCTGCATTACAACTATTTTGTGGTGAACCCATGCCGCAATAAGTGTAATTTCTGGTGAAACGCAGCTGTATTATGATTTTCGGGGGTCTTGGGGGGTGGGGTTCACCACAGGGGTGGGGGGTATGGGGCTGGGGGGCAATCACGGGGGGGGGGGCACCACAGGATTTCTCGCCTGGAGTGACAAAATGGCTAGAGACGCCCCTGCTGGACCCACATAGCAAAACGTTTGCATTTATAGGCCTGATTCATGTACTGGCTGTAACATTGCCTTGCATGCATAGTGTTGCTATGCTTACTGTAGCAATGCTCGCATTACCCATGTACCGTGGCTCACAGCGGCTGGTGGTACTCTAATACTGTTAGTATTAGTGATATTTCTGAGCACTGCCTGCACATGGTAATATTACAGGCAATATGTGAATCAGACCCTATAAAATTACCACCCTTTCTCAATGGAACTGGCAGCTGTGTACAGGAATTCCATAAAGCATGGTGTGCCAAGAATAGCTCTGTTCTTCTGCTACCTACAGTAAAACTAAATGAGAAAGATTAGCAATTGTTACATTTCCTGTTGTCATATTTTTGTATTCGCTTATTCATAATTATCCACTGATTATGATTTATTTTAATTAATAGAGAAAATTATTTACTTGGTTGATGGTCTGATTTCTCTCCTTTCAGCTCTGATTTTATTATTTTATTTTGCACTTTATGCATTTCTAACGGGGATGTTTGCCTTATGTATATATGGATTGCTTCTCACGATAAGTCCATACGTACCAACATACAGAGACAGAGTTTTTCCACCAGGTAAGATATTACTGTTTTCTGCATGAAACTCCCTTATATCCTTACTTTCCTACAGATTGTTAAAATGTCAGGAGACTGTTACACTCTATTGTCATATTCAGTAATGAAGATAGCAGTGAGTGAGTGCTGTAACCTAAAGCAAGCACAAACCATTTAACAGATCACCCAGTGATGGATTAAGATGAAATGGGTCACTAGGCAAGGTAGTAGTGTAACCCGATTTATCCTTAGCACTGGGCTCCGGCTGAGAGGAATCCACCAGACACTGACTCAGATGAAATTATCAAAGATTTCTTTGTGACCTAACAGTGGTCACTGGTAGCTTCAATCAACCCGTAACACTTCAACAACACAATACAATACAATCCGACTAGCTTGGATGTACTCTGTGCACGCTGCCTCTAGTCTCCGGTCACTGTCTGGCCGGGTTGCCTTTGCCTTACTTGCTCCACTGTAGTCTCTGCGTGGCCACCAGGTCCCCTCTTAGCCTCCTGGGTGACTGATACGGCCATTCTCCTCGTGGCCTCCTTTCCTGCTCCTCGCCGCTGCTCCTGTCTCCTCCTAATTTCCGCTCTCTCGCTCTCTGGAGCACTCTGGCTGGCTCTGACCAGTTCCCTCCGGCTACACCCTACTAGCTCTGCCCCTCCGCGCCTGCGCTGTAGCGTTCTGACAGGCCGCGCGTGGCTTCTAGAAAGTTCCACTGCTCTGTGTGCTTTGGTCACTTAGCAACAGTCTATGCGACCATTACAACGCTTCCACTCCTCTCCCACACGCCGTTTTGGTTCCACAGGCAAGCATCTAAGGCAAAACTTAGCCTTAGATGCTAAAGTTACCTCACACATAGAAATACATTAGCAAAACTTTTGGGGCCCTCTTTTAGAGGGTTACAGTAGCTTTGGCTCATCCTGATGGTCCTTTTGGTAATCTGAGGAGCCCCTGAAACCCTCTAGGCCCCAGGCACCTGCCTAGGTTGCCTTGTGGATGATCCTGCTCTGAAATCACCATCCTGAAAAGAGTATAATTTCTCCTTGAGGAGTAGATAGGCTGCTTAGTATTGCCTTGTAGAGGTAACCTTATTTTTCTTTGGATTTACAGTACCTTGCACTACTGCTTATTGTGATATGTTACTAGGGATTGTCAATGAGATCCCAATAATTCCAAGTTGGAGCATATTATATGCTAATTTTATGCATATGTATTCAGTTTGAAAATCTACCAAATTCCACAGCTGCTGCATTTCCAAGTTCCATTTCCAAGCTGAAAAAATGTACATAACATTTCCATCAACTTCCATCAATCAACTTATTAACATCTGACTGGCCGTTCAGACAGGTTACCAAGGTTCTTTTCAGTAAACAAGCTGTTGCTCAGTGCTGTGAATTGTGGCCATGTCTAAGTAATGAATTGTATTGTAACCAATTTTAAATTTAAATTCAACACAATCAAGAAACAGCACTGGAACTTGGCAGAGGACTAATCAGATTCAGGAAGTGATGATTTAATTATTATGCAGCTGAACAGCTGCTGATGGATGGGGGATATGCGGAGAAATTTCAAGTCGCATTTTGCTGGTAAAATTGTGGTTTGGGGTTTCTTTCCGAGAAAAAAAAAAAACTTTATTTATCCAATGACTAGAAATCTTTATTTTCATTGTAACAACTGAAATTGTACAACAAAATTCAAACATATCATAGAACATAGCTAAATATATGCAATAAACATCTTTATACAATTATAGCTAAAAAAAAGAGCAGTACAATTAACCTCACATACAGTAAATTGATATGATGTTTTGGCTTTCTATTAAAGTATCTGGCACAGAATTTCTAAATGCTATACTATACTTGCTATAACTGTGTAGTAAGGGGTGCTAATATATCCCTATCTATAATCAGAGAAAAAGCATGTGTGCATCAACCAAGTGAACCTGACAAATCTGGCTTTGCAAATTTGGCCTATTGGCTAATCACGAGACATTGCTCATGCAAATAAGCATTTGCTTTCGCATGCCTAAATATGCAGGGTCAAAACCAAAAACCGCAAAACAATCGCCCTGCGGGAATTAGTTCATGCTATACAGCACTATCCAGGGGCGCCACGAGGAGGCTTCCCATTGCCCCCTTTTTACAACCGGGGGGCCGCGGGGGTCCCAGGCACTCTCACCGCCTGGAACCCACACAGCGGCACCCCGGAGGTGGAGGCCAGGGGGTGCAGGCGATCTCCCCAGCGTGGCCAGCGCCGGGAAGAGCCGCCCGCACACACCTCCCAGGATTAAAAACAGGCACTTACCTCAACGTCCATTGCGTTCTGCTATATGCGCATAACCTGGGCGCGACACATAAGGGGCGGACAGGCGCAAATAGCCTGCTCCAGGGCTCTCACCTCCTAAACCAAGCCACTCACTACCTGCCCTCAGAAGAAAGAAATGCAATGCTAACTATAATCAGAGAAAAAGCATGTGTGCATCAACCAAGTGAACCAAGCAAAACAATCGCCCTGCGGGAATTAGTTCATGCTATACAGCACTATCCAGGGGCGCCACGAGGAGGCTTCCCATTGCCCCCATACAACCAGGGGCCGCGGGGGTCCCAGGCACTCTCACCGCCTGGAACCCACACAGCGGCACCCCGGAGGTGGAGGCCAGGGGGTGCAGGCGATCTCCCCAGCGTGGCCAGCGCCGGGAAGAGCCGCCCGCACACACCTCCCAGGATTAAAAACAGGTACTTACCTCAACGTCCATTGCGTTCTGCTATATGCGCATAACCTGGGCGCGACACATAAGGGGCGGACAGGCGTAAATAGCCTGCTCCAGGGCTCTCACCTCCTAAAACAAGCCACTCACTACCTGCCCTCAGAAGAAAGAAATGCAATGGGGGCAATGGGAAGCCTCCTCGTGGCGCCCCTGGATAGTGCTGTATAGCATGAACTAATTCCCGCAGGGCGATTGTTTTGCGGTTTTTGGTTTTGACCCTGCATATTTAGGCATGCGAAAGCAAATGCTTATTTGCATGAGCAATGTCTCGTGATTAGCCAATAGGCCAAATTTGCAAAGCCAGATTTGTCAGGTTCACTTGGTTGATGCACACATGCTTTTTTTCTGATTATAGCTAATATATCCCTATACCCATTTCACCTTGGGAGCAGCGGGGACAATTCTACTCTCAATGAGGCCCTTGGCAACAATGACATGGGGCATCCTTAACATCCCCCCCCCCTCCGTAACTGGCATTAGGCCTCTTTGTTTCTTCCCCTTCACCTCGGGGGCCCTAGAGTCAGCTAGCAGATCTCCCAGGTTTCTCCACCTCCAAGTGTATAGTGGTCCCCGGGGCCCCTACAGATAATTCGGCAATAGAGTGATTCACCTGTCAAGTTGGTGCACTCCTCTATCAGTCTGCATGCTCCCCCTCTTCATCCCCACGACACCTCTTCTCAGTTATCTGGTGTATGTAACTCACTTATGGACTGATGGAGGAGCACGTCGGCTGTGACAGGTTAGTCACTCCGCTGCCGAATACTCTGCTGGGGCCCCAGGACCCCAGGAGACCTGGGGCGGGCTGCAGTCAAGCCATGAGCAATTGTCTAATTTGGCACATGAATGCACCAGCCCTGGGGGCAGATATCTTAAGAACCCCTTGCTATTAAAGCGGCTTCCAGATTCTATCATAAGTCACCCCCTTGGGCTTACTTTCACCTCCTCTTGCCTACTGAAGGAGGTAGACAACGTGCTACAGAGGCCAATATATTGTGATTAACAAAATGTGCACCAACTTAGAAAAAAAATGGGACATAACCCTGCAGGCCCTTGTGAGCACGCAGTCTTAAGGAATAAGAGGAAGCAAGGGGTGAGGTGTGTATCCAGAATAGTTGTGTTTTTTAGATTCATTTCAGCAGGAAGCAGAGTTGCGGCAAAGACTGAAGGGAAATGGCCTTGGTTAGACCAAGACAAATGTATTTTTGATAAGGAATTTCAGAGGAGGGCTGAGACTCATGAAAGATCTTGTAAATGTGAATGTTAGGAAGTGATTGCAGAGGAGGACAGAAGAAGGTCATATTCAGAGAGAAAGTTGGGGTGGTGACTGGAAACTAGGGATGAGATGTATGGGGAGAAAGATTGTGGGGGGCTCTGTAAGATATGAGTTTGAAGTGGATCCTTTGGTTAAATGGTATCTAATGAAGAATTTGGCAGAAAGGAGCAGCAAATGAGAACCAAGAAGAGAGGTGGATGAGAAGTCACCCTGCAGGAGTGATAAAACATCTTCTAAAGAAGAACATTCGGTCAAGATCCAATTGTCCCCTATTGGAAGTACTGTGGGATCACCCTAAAAAAACAATAAAAGAAAATCACACATAGTGCTTAATACTGTATATAAAATATGTGCATTAAAAAAAACTGCACTTCAAGGAAGTCAGACACCCCTTCCTTTGTGAGTACATTTATCGACTGGCCATTTGGCATTTTGTATGTAATAACCATTGATGGGTCTCTACCAGTCATCCAGCAACCTCAGGAGAGATATTTCACATAGTTCATTTAAAGGTTTATTCAGTATAAAAACATGCTCCTTACAAGAAAAATTGATTTTGTTACCAGATATGTAACACACTGCTGCACCGCGGAATCAGTCTCCGCCTGATCTCTCTTACTTCTAAGCTCAAGCATCAGCCCTATGCTTTTTTATACTGAACAAACCTTTTGAACTATGTGGTATTCTTGGATTGCAGCTGGATGAGACCCATTATCCCAGTGGAGTGCAGTGGAGTGCTTTTCTTAATACACAGATCTTATATATAGTATTAAGCACAATTTTTAGTTTTTAATTGTTTTTTACGGTGATCCCAGAAGCAAAAAAGTTTTTGTACCATGTTAGCCAAACAAATTATATAGGCTAGATAGGTATATGCCCCCAGTATAGGTTAGATAGGTATATGCCCCCAGTATAGGTTAGATAGGTATATGCCCCCAGTATAGGTTACATAGGTATATGCCCCCAGTATAGGTTGCATAGGTATATGCCCCCAGTATAGGTTACATTGGTATATGCCCCCAGTATAGGTTACATAAGTATATGCCCCCAGTATAGGTTACATAGGTATATGCCCCCAGTATAGGTTACATAGGTATATGCCCCCAGTATAGGTTACATTGGTATATGCCTCCAGTATAGGTTAGATAGGTATATGCCCCCAGTATAGGTTAGATAGGTATATGCCCCCAGTATAGGTTACATAGGTATATGCCCCCAGTATAGGTTACATAGGTATATGCCGCCAGTATAGTTTAGATAGGTATATGCCCCCAGTATAGGTTAGATAGGTATATGCCCCCAGTATAGGTTACATAGGTATATTCCCCCAAGTATAGGTTACATAGGTATATTCCCCCAGTATAGGTTACATAGGTATATGCCCCCAGTATAGGTTAGATAAGTATATATCCGCAGTATAGGTTAGAGAGGAATATGCCCCCAGTATGTGTGCAGCGGAGCGGGGAGCGGACAGAGTGAAGTTTTCACTCACCTGCCTAGATCCTGCACACAGCTTCTATCTTCAGCCTCTCCCGGCGCGCGTTGCATCGGTAAGAGCTCCCCCTGTGATGACATGCGGTTACGTCATCACAGGGGGCACTGTTACCATAGCGACAGACGCCGGGACAGGAAGTAGATAGAAGCTGGCAGGATCGAGGTAGGTGAGTGGTAAATTCTCTCTCCCCGCCGCTCCGCCTGGTGCCCGCACGCCTGCCGCCAGCAGCAGAGCGAGGCCACCCCCCCGCAGTGTGAGGCCCCAAGCAGGGGCGTGCCTCGCCTGTATGCTGGTGGCGCCCCTGCAGAACTACCTGGATAGATAATCTCATGGCAAAGTGTTTTTTTATATAGCATTTCGAGTGTTTGCTTTAATAATAATGCACAGATTAATGACGTGCAGCATCCACAATGCACATTAAACAGCTGGAGTATTGAGTTTGCAATTCAGCTGTAGTTACTGAGAGCGAACAGTTTGGGTTGTGAATATAATTACCATTCGGCAGTGTTCAGAATTAAAAGTGTTGTTAGACATCAGAATTGCATTAGTTATTACTAAGCTAGATAGGGGTTAAAGTTATTGTAATGACTTGTTTAAAGGGGGAATAATAATTTAAAAAAAAACAAACAAAAAAAAAACTTTACCAGTCATGCTGTCATGCTACACCATAACATCCTGTAACTAAATGACAACCCCCTCCACAGTATATAACATGCAGTACTTGTAAGATTAGACTTCAGCTGTTTACCAGTAGAACACAAACAAAAAATATAATACTTCTTTAATGTGAATAAGGCCTAGTTCGCATGTCAACTCACTGCCCATACAATTCTATGGGCCTGTTCACAGTCCTGCGTTGTAACTGATCATGTTATTCTAACTAACTGCATGCAGGCTTTATATTAAAGTCTATGACCAGTCTCCATTGCAGTTCACACTGAGTCCAGCCTTATTGTGAAGCTCTTTTCACATTTTTGAAATAAAAACCAAGCAGTAGATATTACCGTAGGTACAATACAGTTATGTCTAGAGCTCTGTTCTGATTACTCTATTGGAATGACTACGTTAAAAAGTGAAATATAAAAAATAAAATAAAAGGTGATCATATGAAATTAGGATTATCACAGAGTCCGTTGAAAGAAAGTATGATTAATGTTAAAGGGAACCAGAAGTGAGAGGGATATGGAGGCTGCCATATTTGTTTCCTTGTAAACAATGGCAGTTGCCTGGCAGCCCTGTTAATCGTCTGGCATAGGTAGTGTCTGAGTCAAAACTCTGGAACAAGCATACCGAGTAAATTTAGTAAAACCTGAGTCAGCTGAGTCGGAGTACCTGATCTGCTGTATGCTTGTTCAGGGTCTATGGCTAAAAGTATTAGAGACGCAGAATCAGGAGTACTGCCAGGCACCTGGTACCATTTAAAAGGAAATAAATATGGCAGCCTCTATATAACTCTCACCTCAGGTCCCCTTTAACAAGGCAGAATAGGACTCAGTCTTCATAGTTACATAGTTACATAGTTACATAGTTATTTTGGTTGAAAAAAGACATATGTCCATCGAGTTCAACCAGTATAAAGTACATCGAGTTCAACCAGTATAAAGTACAACACCAGCCTGCTCCCTCCCATATCCCTGTTGATCCAGAGGAAGGGAAAAAACCCTTACAAGGCATGGTCCAATTAGCCCCTAAAGGGAAAAACTCCTTCCCGACTCCAGATGGCAATCAGATAAAATCCCTGGATCAACATCATTAGGCATTACCTAGTAATTGTAGCCATGGATGTCTTTCAACGCAAGGAAAGCATCTAAGCCCCCTTTAAACGCAGGTATAGAGTTTGCCATAACGACTTCCTGTGGCAATGCATTCCACATCTTAATCACTCTAACTGTAAAGAACCCTTTCCTAAATAAATGGCTAAAACGTTTTTCCTCCATGCGCAGATCATATCCTCTAGTCCTTTGAGAAGGCCTAGGGACAAAAAGCTCATCCGCCAAGCTATTATATTGCCCTCTGATGTATTTATACATGTTAATTAGATCCCCTCTAAGGCGTCTTTTCTCTAGACTAAATAAACCCAGTTTATCTAACCTTTCTTGATAAGTGAGACCTTCCATCCCACGTATCAATTTTGTTGCTCGTCTCTGCACCTGCTCTAAAACTGCAATATCTTTTTTGTAATGTGGTGCCCAGAACTGAATTCCATATTCCAGATGTGGCCTTACTAGAGAGTTAAACAGGGGCAATATTATGCTAGCATCTCGAGTTTTTATTTCCCTTTTAATGCATCCCAAAATTTTGTTAGCTTTAGCTGCAGCTGCTTGGCATTGAGTACGATTATTTAACTTGTTGTCAATGAGTACTCCTAAGTCCTTCTCCAAGTTTGATGTCCCCAACTGTATCCCATTTATTTTGTATGGTGCTAGACCATTAGTACGTCCAAAATGCATGACCTTACATTTGTCAACATTGAATTTCATCTGCCATGTATGTGCCCATATAGCCATCCTATCCAGATTATATTCGAGGCATATAATCTATTTATAACTTGTTCACAAATATTCCTGGGCATAGATGCCTCGCTGTTTGCTCTGCCATACACATCTGTCTCCATGTGGACTCGGTGCTCAGTAGCCAGGGCTGAAGCTGAACCGATTGCTGACATGCATTGCACTAGCACAGTGTTTCTCAAACCTGTCCTTGTGCAACAGTGCAAGTTTTGCAGGCAACCTCACCTATGCACAGCTGGGGTATTTAGTGTCTTGGCTAGGTGGATTCCATGTAGCTGAGACACTAATCGCCCCACCTGTGCATAGATGAGGCTGCCTGCAAAACGTGCACCGTTGGAGAGTCACAAGGACAGGTTTGAGAAACACTGCAGTAGCACCTTTAGGTCATTTGGGGATAGAATATCTTGGGGAATGGAAAGGGTCGGAGACTGGGAAGAGGTAAAATCCTCACTGTTGCCAGTTCCAGTTCTGATGACATGCTGACCTTACACTGAAGCCACATCAGATCTGTCAAGGTCACCAGAACATGAAGTGTTGGAAATGCTCCCTAAAAAGGGACACAAGCAAGAACAACAACCTGACAGCTGTTCTAATCCTCTTCCATTCCATTCTAATATTCTAATCAAATAAATTAAGAAAATAAAAATCACAACCATTAGCTGGAACTACAGTTTGAAATGTGATTCCAGTTCTTTCATTGTCATATGGATTAATAGGTTAGTGCTTTCAGAAAGGGATGAGAAAACATTTAACACAAATCTGAAGTGGTTTTCAAACTGCCGTATGAAATGTCCCCTTCAGAGTTCATCAAAAGCACCCCTACATTGCTGTGCTTGTATCCCTGTATCTTCCAGGGCAGGAAATTAAACTTTGTCTGAATGTGGCTCCTCCCATACACTAATGTGACACCCCGCCCACATTCCAGAAGAAAGACAAACCTCCTGCCTTGCAGGCAGTAGTGATGATCGTAATGTGCTAATTATGAGTTTTGTGAAATTCCTCGTAATTTTAATAATTACAAATGAAAAATAGCAATTATGAAAAATAGAGGCGCTTGGTCCAGCTACAGGCCTGCACTGTAGCTACTCCTACCTATTGCCTGATGAAGCAGGGTCATACCTGCGAAACACATTGCATTTTCCCCTGGAGTATGTAAATACATTTGTTCTGCTAAACCTTATTGGCATATCTTTTGTCTGCTTGGAGGAGGTAAGTCCACCACTGCCTCCACAAATTTTAAACTTTTTATTCTTCTGGCATCTCTGTATCCCTGTTACACTCTCCAGGTCATACTTTATTTAGCAATAAAAAAACAAAACACTTTAGGTATGCTTTAACCCATTTCTTCATAAACAAAGGTAGATCCGATTTCCTAAAGATGTGATGAATGATATTAGAAAAAGTGTGCCCCTTGTGAAAAATAGTGCTCTTCACAGGAATCTTAAAGTGTACCTGAGAAAAAAGGAAAGAAAAGTTTTATACACACCTGGGGCTTCCTCCAGCCCCCTTCAGGCTGCTCGGTCCCTCACCGTCCGTCTCCTGGATCCTCCACAATTCAGTCCGGTAATCCCGTCAATCGGCACAGGCCGGCCACGCCTTCTCCCCTGCCGCGCTCCTGCAGCAGGGAGTGTTCTTCTCCTGCGCATTAGTAGTACTGCTGCGCAGGCACAGAACTCTCCCGGCAACGTGAGCGCCGCACATGTGCATGCGCTGTATGCGCCGACTGATGGGATTACCGGACTGAATTGCGGAGGACAAAGGCGTAGCAATAGCCATAGCAGCCGTAGCAATTGCTACGGGGCCCTGGAGCCTATTGGGCCCAAGTGGTAATTGATGTATTAACTATTATTGTTTCTTCACCCTCTGACTTTACCTTGGTGCCCATGGACTATTTGCAGTGCAACAGGACAAATGAACCTCTCAGGTTATTTGTCCTTTAAAATGGAGTCAAACACCCAATTAAGTTCAAGCATTAAGGTTGCGAACTTGCGACACTACCACAGGGAGGGAGGGAAGGTAACTTGGCTGGTGTTTTGCAGAATGGTGATCTGCACCCCTGACACCAGGTTTTAAATACTGCTCCTCTGACCTTCCACCAGGCCCAGTCCACCAATGCATGCTTCCACTCCAGTGGTAGACTAATCCAGGGTCCCATCAGCAGCCACCTGTGGGGAAAGAAAAAGCCAGAAGCCATCCACGCACATGAATAATTAAACATACCTGTCACGTTGACAAGCCCATGGGTCCCCAATAGGGATGATCAATGATATGGAAATACTTCTGAGTTTGTGCAAATTCATGTACATTTTATGCAAATATATGCAGCTTGAAATTGGACCAATCAATTTAAACCTGGGTGGGATTTGATTGGTCCATTTTTAAGCTGCATATATTTGCATACAAATTGACAGAAGTTTGTGTAAACTCAGAAATATTTGCATATCATTTGTCATCCCTAGTCCCCAATTTTAACTGTTTGTGTTCCAGCCAGAAAATCTGCAGCATTATAAATAATACAATCCATAGCAAACAAACAATGAATGTTATTCTACCCAGGGTTTTGTGGAACATAAATTCATTTTTAGCTTTGTGAAATTGGCCCCTCCTACAATCAGCACAAATAAGAATATCATTATATTGGTACAAGAGAATAGTGTCCCAGCACACAGGTACCACTAATGCAGGGTACCGGACTGGTCTGAACAGTTTATACGACCTGCTGTTGTATGACTTGCTGTATGTGCTCAAGCCTGAAACTGCATACGAGGCAACCACTCCGATCAGCATGTGGGGAAGTACCGTCCCCACTTGGCCTTGTAAAAGTTCAGTAAAGGTCGCAGCTCCTCGAAAAAAAACCAACTACATAGGTGGTTGCCCATGGTAGGAAGGGGGTAAGGCAGGTAAAACGGAGTAGGAGGCGCCCAGGATAATTATGGTGTGTGCCAGTATGATATTCACTAGTAGCAGCTCTATATACACAAATAATAAAAGGATCCTACCTTAAAAAGTAGTCCATCAGTTTAGCGTAAATAGAAATGCTTTATTGAGCACTTTAAAATGGTTGAGTACTGTGCCTTATTGAGAAGTGCTCCAGTCGTGGGCGCCATTTATTATTTGTGTATATAGAGCTGCTGCTAGTGAATATCATACTGGCACACACCATAATTATCCTGGGCCCCTCCTACCTCGTTTTACCCTCCTATGTGCCACACTTTTTGCCGCAGAAAAGCATTCCCATGCAAATTAAAGTTGTGCAGTCTCTTTCTGATTGTAGAGGTATGGGCTTTCAAAACATCAACAGTAGCAAAAGCCTGCTGAGGGTCTTGTGATGACATTTTAGGATTTTTGGAGACTTCTTTTAGCATCTTGTGGTCTGCTCTCGAGGGATAAAATTGCTTTGTTGGCCAGACCTGGGCATGTTGCCAGTTGTTTTAAAGTCCTCCACTTGTAGACTTTTTTCCAGACAGTGGAATAACTAAATTTCAAAATCCCTTTGAGGTCTTTTTAAAGCCCTTACCAAACTTATAAGCTGCTACAATCTTCTTTATGAAGGCCTCAGACAGATCTTTTGATCTCATCATGGTGTTTGCTCTCATAGGGTGTCCTATTTTTTTCACATGACCATAACTGCATTTACTTTATTTAACAGGTTGGAGAGCCCTAAACTGGCTTACATGATTTATATCAGATTATATGATTGGTTGAAAATAAGAGTTTTTTAAAGAGACACTGAAGCGAAAAAAAATATATGATATACCGGTAATTAATTGGTTGTGTACTATGAATAATTACTAGAAGATTAGCAGCAAAGAAAATATTCTCATATTTTTATTTTCAGGTATATAGTGTTTTTTCTTACATTGCATCATTCTATAATATGTGCAGATTACACAACATTCAGCATTCAAAATAATTCTTTCAGAGCAGTCTGTGAACTAATGACCTCTCCTCTGGCAGAGCAAAAGAAAGCACTTGAGATAATAAAAGTCAGAAGACAGCCCTCTCCATGACTTAGAAAGTCGTAGAGCTTAATGGCTTTTTTGCATAGAGATAACAACTGGAGTTTCTTAACTCTTCCTGTACTGGAAACAATTAGACTGATGTATCTGATCTTAATGTTTTATTTCTTAGCTGTACTACCCATACAAATCATAATATCATAATTTTTTTTCGCTTCAGTGTCTCTTTAAGTAGCGTTAAACAACTTCAGAGGTTGGTGAGCATTGCACAGCTATAGGTGGAGCATTTCAGAGGACTGGAGAAGCAAGAAGTCCTGAATTCAGAATTGGAGTGAGGAGGGTGGATGAGAGGAGAGTATTATTAGCAGAGCATTGGCTGCTTTAGGATGGTATCAGATAAATTTAAGTATTGATGTATGGTGGAATCAGATTAGAGAAGCTTTGTAAAAAATAAGTTAGAAGCCTAAAGAGGATGCAATATTTGATGGGAAATCGGCTGAGGGATTGGGCAGCAGAAACCGGAGAGAGGCCAGCCAATTTATTGGTAGACCACAGAGAGTTGTGTTAAAATAGGTATGCATCTATGATGCGAGTTACACTGTTTGCGTAACACGCTAGGTGGGGTGCATAGAGCCTGGTAAATGTAAGGCGCACTATCTGCACATGACAATTTTTCCAATGTTTTGTGACTGTACATCATTATCTGTTGCTACTCATTCCGCAGGAACACATCAGAAGCTGGAACAACCTTGCTTAAATAAAAAAGGTTAAAAGTAAAATTATTTTGCAGAACTTGTGCATGGTTAGGTCTCTATTTAGGAAACGTGATGGCAGATAACTAGGTGTGTGTGGGCATGGGTTAACAGTGTAGAAAACGTTGTTTAAAACACTTCTTTCAGCTTGCTGCCTGGTACATCAATTGTAGTTATTTGTGTTTTGTCAATATTAATAGTTATACAGAAAAAAAGTAGGGCAACTAATTCTAAAGGCAGAATGATTACAAAATCTGCTTTGTTCCTTTTGAGACAATAAGATAAATATAAATGAGAGGGTGTCATTTGGACAGCCGGGGACACAAGAAGTTAAAGTAGAAAGAGTAAAAGCAAGGGATATAAACTTGGCTGTCACCTTCCTGCAAGTGATGCTGGAAGCCAATAGAGCTAATAAAGAGCAGTTGGAGCTGTAACGAGGTCTAAAGACTAAGCCCTGTGGTACTCCAACAGTAATAGGATGACAGAAGAAGATGATATTAGATTGGGCAATCCTTAAAGTCCTTCCACTGAAATAAAAGGAACGCTAAGACAAAGCATAAACCTATATGCAGAGTAAGGAGTACCAAATCTGGTGTAGTGCAAGATGGTTTAAAAGTGTAGAAAGATGAAGACAGATCAAGAAGAACAAGCAAGGAACCAGGGCAGCCATCGGGGGGGGGGAGAACTGACACTGCAGTGGGGGGCCCAGGACCTCTGGGGGCCCTGCCCCTCCCCCCCCTCCAAAAAAAAGTGCTGGAAGGGCCGCATGTGCTGGCTGTGGGCCTGTGGCTCACTAGCCAGCACACCGTGTTCCAGCACTGAGAGAAGAGTGACATCAGCGCTTGAATGTGGGGAGCAGATGAGTGAGTCCGCTACAGCGGAATCTCTATACTGGGGCACCACCTATATCTGGCTACAGGTTACCAATACTGGGCCACCACCTATACCTGGCTACCAATACTGGGGCTGGAACCACCTATACCTAGCTACCTATACTGGGGCACCACCTATACCTGGTTACCTATACTGGGGCATCACCTATACTTGGCTACCTTAACTGAGGGCACCACCTGTACCTGGCTATCTATACTGGGGTACCTATAGCTTGCTACCTATACTGGGGGCACCTGTACCCGGCTAACCTATACTGGTGCACCACCCATACCAGACTACCTATACTGGGGGTAACTATACCAGGCTACCTCTACTGGGGCACCACCTATAGTTGAATACCTGTACTGGGGCACCTGTATCTTGCTGGCCTATACTGGGGCACCAGCTATACCCGGCTACCTTTACTGGGGGCAACTATACCAGGCTACCTATACCGGGGCACCACCTATAGATTAATTCCTATACTGGGGCACCTGTATCTTGCTGGCCTATACTGGGGCACCAGCTATACCAGGCTACCTTTACTGGGGGCAACTATACCAGGCTACCTATACCGGGGCACCACCTATAGATGAATACCTATACTGGGGCACCTGAATCTTGCTGGCTTATACTGGGGCACCAGCTATTCCAGGCTACTTATACTGGGGGAACCTATACCTGGCTACCTATACTGGGGCACCTATGCCTGGATTTCTATACTGGGGGCACCTATACCTGGCTAGGGCAGGGGGATGAGCTGTGACAGCAGGGGACAAGAGGTAACACAGGGGGATAAAAGAGGCACAGGGGGAACAGAGGCAGACAAAAGAGGCACCGTGAGAAAAGAGATGAGACGGGAACATGAGGTCACACAGAAGGACACAAAAGAGGCACAAACTGAGGTGAGACAGAGGAGGACAAAAGAGGCACAGGAAGAAAAGAGTGGGACAAAAGACAGTGGATAAAGGATAAGAACAGACCTACAAGTCCCTATCTCATTTGTTAACCGGGGACTACCTGTATGTATTTTGCTAGTATTTGGCTCCACCCACAACATGCCATGGTCACGCCCACTTTTTGCTGCATCACAGCTGTGCATGCCGCTTTCTTCAGTCTCTGAGCCATGTACATTTTTCGCCACAGCGCACTTTGCGCACGGACATGGGGGTGGGGTGGCTAGTGGGTGGGCACAGCAACCAGTGGGTGGGCCCAGGGAGGGGGGGCCCAGGCATGATGATGCTTGAGGGGCCCCAAAATTTCTCATGGCGGCCCTGCAAGGAACAATAATGTTTAGATGTAGCAGTAAGTAGGTCAGCAGGTCACTGGTTACTTTTGTAGGGGAAGCTTCAGTGGAGGAAATATTGATCAAAGAGAGTTAAAGTAGTAGATAAGGACTTAACAAAGACAGAGTGAACATGTTGTTAAAGCAGTTTGGATGAGTATGGAAGAAGTATAACAGGCCTAAAGAGGAACTGTCACCAAAATCTTAAAATTGAAAACACATACTAATAAGAAGTACATTTCTCCCAGAGTAAAATGAGACATAAATTACTTTTCTCCTATGTTGCTGTCACTTACAGTAGGTATTAGAAATCTGACATTACCGACAGGTTTTGGGCTAGTCCATCTCATCATGGGGGATTCTCAGTATTTTTCAAATGAGGAGGAGAAAATGCCATTGGAAAGGCAATTATTGAACAGAGAAAAGTTAAGGCAGATATGAGACAGGCGGAGAGTTGTGGAATAAAATGAGAGGCTATGGTATCCAAGAGGAAGCAAATAGTAAGATAGTCCCTACACATTGGGCATTATTCACAAAAACTTCTCATAAATTACGTATTTATTACCTAATTGATATAAAAACCTTTCAGCACATTTACAAACAAAATAATCACTCAAAGTAAGTTGATTAACTTCATTTCACTATCACATTTCTTATGTTAAAGTGAATCTGAAGCACGTTTTAAATAAAAAAAAAACGATACTTACTTAAGGAGAGGGAAGGGTCTGGGTCCTAATGAGCCTTCCTGTTCTCCTCCTGGTGTCCTTGTTCCCCCGCAGGCTCCACGGTTTGAACCTCCCACCACGGGGGACTTCAGCAGTCTTCGGATGTGCTCGGGCTTCCTAAGACCGGCGGCTCTGTGCAGCGCACATGCAAGTGTGCCAGAAAGGGCGCTCGCGCGTGCGCAGTGCGGAGCGTCCCGTCTTCGGAAGCACTTATGCTTTGTCGAAGACTGCCAAAGTCTCCCCAAACCGGAAGAGAGCAGTCCACGACCAAATTGATCTTGGACTGCTGACAGAGGAGCCGGCGGGGGAATGCAGACAGCGGTAGGAGAATGGGAAGGCTCATTAGGACCCAGAGCCTTCCCTCTCCTTAGGTAAGTATCTGTTTTTTATTTTAAAACAGGCTTCAGAATCCCTTTAATTATATTATACTTTTGCTCTTTGGGAGCTTAAAAAAGTAATACAGATAAGGTGAAAACAGAGGAAAACCGGTGAAAAAGCGTTGTGAATCATGCCCATTATAGAGGACAGCCACATTAGGGGCCGATTTACGGAAGCTTCGTGTGTGTGTGTGTGTGTGTGTGTGTGTGTGTGTGTGTGTGTGTGTGTGTGTGTGTGTGTGTGTGTGTGTGTGTGTGTGTGTGTGTGTGTGTGTGTGTGTGTGTGTGTGTGTGTGTGTGTGTGTGTGTGTGTGTGTGTGTGTGTGTGTGTGTGTGTGTGTGTGTGTGTGTAGGTCTTGATTTCTTGGTTTAGTGGTGTTGTAGTGCATCTTTGTCAACTTTGATGAACAATTGCAATGTGCTGGAACCACTATACAGCATGCAGACTATTTCCTTAATACAATTTAGCTCTCTGGGAAACATAAGTCCAGTCTAGAATGGGGGGCTGCAATGTAACCCTTGTTTTGCTCCATTACAGGATGAGTGTTGCTATTTGTGAACCAGGGAGGAATTTCTAGCTTCAGGTTCACTGAGATGGTACAGAGTGTTTTACATTCTGCAGGATCAGTGTCAACATGACAACACTGGGACCAGCAGAGTGAACTCATGAACTCTGGGCTTCATTTAGTCTACCTTCCAACATGTCTGCATTTACTGTGGTCTTTGTGTGACCTTCAGGAGATTGTTACAGTTAATTATATCATGTGTAATAAACAAGTCAAGAAATTCTAGCAATGAGGTAAGTTTTAGGTATGATTACAGCCCAAAGATGTCTTTGCTGTCAGATGTAACATTTAACCTCAATAATATAGGTGTTGGTTTCTTCTTTTTGGAATTAACATGTAACTTAATACTGTATTTTATTAAAACTCCCCCCCCCCCCCCCAAATGACACTCATATACTCAATAGTAATCTTAGCCTTTTACAAACCAGTCTGCTAAAAGTCCTAAGCCCCGTCCCTTATCCCCTTCATGACCAAGAGCTAACACTAACCCTTACCTTTTACATACTGCAACCCTAATCAAGCTTTCAATTAAACAAATTAAGTATTTTTTTACCCAAACTCTAGCCACCAACTTTACATTTAAGTTACCTTAACCTAGGGGCGTAGCAGTAGCCACAGCAGCAGCTATGGGGCCCTGGAACATAGGGGGTCCAGGTGGTACTTGATGTATTCACTATTAGCTTTCTTGTGTTTCTCCACCCTCTGACTTTGGCCTCGATTCATCAAGCATTACCTTATTCGGTAATGCTGAAAACAGCTGACTTTACCGAGAGCACTTAAGAAAAAGGCAATTCATCAAAGCTGTTACCACATGAAAAGCTGAAATTACCGAGCAGTGAGGTAAATTACCGACTTGTGCGGTAAATACCTCAACATATGCCAGTAAATGTAAATTCATAAAGGTTACCGCATAACACAATAATGTGTTCGATCACCAGTACTGGCTGTTCTGAGGTTGTGAAAACCAGCTTTGAAGGGCTTTCGTGTGGGTATCCCTCTGGCTGACAGCCGCAGAGAATAGGAACAGTTCTCTTTCCTCTGCAAGTCACTGTCTCCTCCGTGATAGGAAGCTCAGTCTTTGCGGGAGGGTCTAGTTTTCCTACTCCCCAGGCAGCGAGCAGGGATAAAATAACAAAAGATGTTTCCCCTGCCACCGTTCGGTGGTGTAACCTCTTAAGTTCCTGTTTGAATATGCAGGGGAGCTAGTGGGAAATCACCTATGCATGGCATGTGTAAATGTTTTCATGGCAGTTCATCTAAGCTGTGGCAATTGAATAAAATGTTAAGCAAGACTAATAGGACAGATTCAGAGCACATTCAGAGGGAGCAGAGGCAGTATAACAAACATGTACATCTAAAGGGATGTCAGGATGCCTCTTTTTATTGTAATGTCCTCACTGCACAGAGAACAGCGTGTAACAACAGAGACTCTTCTGCTGTTATGAACAGGTTTTTGTCAATGGGCTTCGGTAATTTACCAAACTTCTACCGCACCAGTGAAAATATTGATGATTTATCAAAAAAAAAAGTCTAAAATGCGGTATTTTAACAACTTTTTTTTTTAATTGAACAGCCTTTGAGGAATCAAGGCCTGTGTCTCAGTGCAAATGAACTATATGCAGTCTGGATTGCATCACAATGTAAATTGCATACTTAACTCACATCCATAGGGTAGGGGTAGGTGGCATTGCCTACATCTGGGGGCCCCATGAAAGTTTTGCTATGGGGCCCTAAGATGTAGACATGGGGGTCACATGATCTCTAACTACGCCACTGCCCTAACCTTATACATCCTTCCTTTCCCCCCAATACTGGAGGTACTTACCAGGTGGAATGGAGGGTCCTGCAGTAGCACTGCACCAAAGTGACTTTACACTGTATCAAAATCTTTTATGGTGTAAAGGTTTTTATTGCATCTCTCAATCATGCCCAATGAAAACTGCACAAAAGTGATTGTACTCAATAGGGTGATACCTGGAAAAACCCACAAAACTACCAGCTTAGCAACTCAGCTTAAATAGGTAACTTCAGCTGATGTCCTACAGGAAGTCAAATGCAAGCGTCTACACTGGCAATAAAAAAGGTTCTGTTTAGCTAAAGAAATGAAACCAATCCTGGGAAAACCAATTGGATCGATTCACATATTTGTGGGTCATGTACAACTTTTCTGCATCAGCTGGATGAAGCGGACGGCAACAGAGGAGAGGGCAACAGAATTAATGCTAGCCTATGAGAACAGATGATGTCTGTTCTCACTAGGCTACTTGCTGCATATGTTTCACAAAATATTCAACTGCCGTCAACCATTCGGGTTCCTGCACACTATAAATGCCTATTGGTTTGCAATAGACCAATGGGAATCGTCCTCCCCAGAGAGGATTCTTATTGGTTCACCGAGTGTGTTTAGGGAGGATTCCCATTGTTTTTTTGCAAACCAGTGGGAGCCTGATGGTTCTGTTAGCCATCACTCCTCTATTTGAGTCCCCCGGGAGAAAAGCGCTATATAAATATTATTGTTAATGTTATTCTTCACTTAGGGGACCTGATACGTTATTCACTGGTAAAATTGCCATGTGCAGGCAGCACACATGCCGTGAGAAGACCACTCATTAACCCATTAATACCACTCGTATTATCATGGTAATGCGCGTGGCACTAATGAATTAACGGCTGGTTTTCTCACGGCATTAGTAATTTCACTATGTATTCAGCCTTATTATAAAAGGAACTCGTTACCACACCATTTCTACAAGAACACTATGACACGATCAAAAGAAATTCAAAAAGAGATGAGAAAAAGAGATGTTAAAATATCTGTCTAAGGGAGGCTTATAAATCTATTTTACAGTTGTAGGACTCAACAAAAATCAATGAAAGAGACATTGGATCTGATGTCAAAGATTCCCCTGAGCTGGAAAATGGTAAAAAATGTAAAGTGAGCCAGAAAGTTGTACCCGAATTAGTGTTTGCTATTAGGTGGTAAATACTAGCAGGTCTCACCTGGGTCATATTATTGCAGTCAAATTATTGTAAAACTAGAAAGAAAAAACCCGCCAATTTAGTAACGGGCGCTAGGCAACTCCCCCGCGAGCAACAAAAAAACAAAAGGAATGTACATGTGCCCATCCCCCTTCGTGATCATTACTTTGCCGCGGTGAAGGGGCTTGCGCATCACAATGAAGCAATGACCGCCGGCTATTTGAGTGTCTCGGGTGGGGGTGGCACACAAAAGATAATAAGGTCGTTGCTTCATTGTGGTCAGACCAAATTTGATCAGCTGGACAGTCACTGTTGTTCTATCATTGAGCTACCACAGCCCGGCGACGATATGGGCTTGAAAAACGCCACGGCCTACACTCTGGCCACGGTGCGCACCAGTCCAGCACGGCCGTCACTACGCAAACAGCTGTTTGCGGTGCGTTACACAGTGAGTTTGGTGTGTCAGTGTGAAGCAGAACTCTAATTACACTCTCTAATTGATGTATACCCATGCAAGATGTTTGAAAGCACTTTAGGCCTGCAATTTAGCATTCAATGTGATTTCTGCCCTTAAAACGCTGCTTTGCGTCAAATCCAGATTTTTCCCCGGGACTTTGGGCATGTATCCCACTCCGCTATGCCCCCCTCCAGGTGTTAGACCCCTTGAAACATCTTTTCCATCACTTTTGTGGCCAGCATAATTTTTTCTATTTTTCAAAGTTCGCCTCCCCATTGAAGTCTGTTGCGGTTGGCGAACTTTTACGCGAACCGAACCTTCCGCAGAAGTTTGCGAACCCGGTTCGCGAACCGAAAATCGGAGGTTCGCGACATCTCTAACTAACAGTGGCCCTGGGAGAGAAGGAGGACGGGATGCCCAGAGAACCCCCAAGAAGTGTGCAAGTTTATTTGGTAACAAATGTTTAAACTGTAAGGTGTTTGATCACAGTAACAATGCTGCCAGACAGATGGATTATAAGCAGGATGGTAATGCACACTCAAGCAATATAAACTCTTAACATTCAGGCAAACGGTTGGTCGGAATACCAATCGGGTAATAATACAGGTTAACAGTATAGATGTGAGGATCAAGCAGGGTAGTCAGAATACAGATCAGGTCATACACAGAGTATCTATATTGGCTTGGAGGATCAGGCAATCGGGTAGTCAGAATACAGATCGGGTCAATGCACAGGATATCAATACAGCTATAAGGTCAGGCAATCGTGTAGTCAGAATACAGATCGGGTCGGTACACCGGATATTAATACAGCTATAGGGGTCAGGCAATCGTGTAGTCAGAATACAGATCGGGTCGGTACACCGGATATCAATACAGCTATAGGGGTCAGGCAATCGTGTAGTCAAGATTCAGATCGGGTCGGTACACAGGATATCAATACAACTATAAGGGTCAGGCAATCATGTAGTCAGAATACAGATCGGGTCGGTACACCGGATATCAATACAGCTATAGGGGTCAGGCAATCGTGTAGTCAGACTACAGATCGGATCGGTACACAGGATTTCAATACAGCTATAAGGGTCAGGCAATCGGGTAGTCAAGATTCAGATCAGGTTGGTACACAGAATATCAGAACAAGTAATAATAATAGCAGAGGAGACAAGCTCAACGTTTAGCAAGCCTAGCTTTCGCTATAACCGGCACGGCGCGGCGTCTCCGGATGCCTTAAAAAGGCAGAGTGACGTCAGCTCCGGAACGCGCGCCGCCTACCAGCATAGGGCGGACGCGCATTATCCATGCGCCGCTTAGGACGCATGCGCCTGCCGGAAGAGGAGACCGTGGAGCGCAAGCCGGAAGAGCCAGGGACATCGCGGGCGCACGGATCAGGTAGTATCATTACAGGGACACAGGATGTCTGGGGGACAGGATAGGATTATATAGGATGTATTGATGTGCGTGTGTGTGTGTGTGGGGGGGGGGGGGGGGGAGTGTCATTTATTTTATTAAAACACAGACTATTTCACTTACCTTCAAAATACTCACTATGTTCTGACCCACCCAAAAATTTGCCACCAAACAGCCAATTAAAAGAAAAAAGCCCATTTGCTCCATCATTCTCCATCTGAAAAGTATATTAGTAAAGCAGCTTCTTTGTGTTTAACTAAACTTCAAGCAGACAAATCTTACCAGTCACAATTACTACAAAAACACAGCAACAACTCAGGAAGCCACAAAAGTTTCCACAACAACATCCAAATTACAGGCTGCTCTGTCTTCAGCTGGGGTCACTGTTCTTGGCATTAAGATTAAAACATGGGAAAATATTCTTCATGGGAGAGTAATAATAAAAAAAAAAAAAAAAGATAAAGCAATGCTTACATTCGCAAATAAAAATACCTAGGGCTTGATTCACAAAGCGGTGCAAAGTGTTTGCACGCCTGTGAAAAGCCCTTTATCACGCCTAAACTCAGTTTAGGAGTGATAAGAAGAAACTCGCGCGATCTCCCGCGCGCAAAGTTTTGCGCGCGTAGCGCACCGCGCTGCGCGCGCAGTGTGCCGTGCTTCGCGCGCAGCGTCCATTGAGCCCTATGGGACTTTGCGCGCGGGAGCTTCGCGCGAAGAGCAGCACAAATCGGTGATAACTCAGCTTTGCACCGCTTATCACGCCTAAAGTCTTTTAGGCGTGATAACTGAGTTATCACCGCTTTGTGAATCAAGCCCCTAGAAAGTCCTTAAGTATTTTGGGATAATGTTCTATGAACAGACCAAGGTGCAACCCTGAAAATATCAAGTATATCTTTCTACAGTTAAAACATCATACAGTCCAAGATAATGGTGGTGATGTAATGGCGTGGAGGTGGTTTCCTGCCTAACAACTTGGAATACTTAGGGCCCTTTTACACTTAATGCATTGCATTGTGTTGCGTTTTTTCTCCATAGCAGTGTATTTTGAGGTCACTTAAATAGACTAACATTGTGTGCTCATTTGTTCAAGACGTTCTTGACAATACATACATTACTGGAAAACTTTGGCTAACAAGAATGTCAACATAGCATAGGCTTTTTATTTTTCAAACCAAATTGTAATCTATGGTTACTTTTGGAGTGTTTGGTGAATATTAATCTGCATTTTGTTTGTTTTACAGGTTTAACAATAAGACCACATGTAACGGGCTATTATTACTCCTACAGTACTTCAGATGAAAGCACGTGGTCAGCTTATTCAGACAATCTACATACATTTCTTGAAGGTAACATATTACTGGCAAAGCAAGACATTTACACATAACAGAAATGAAATGCATACTTTACAGATTATGAACAACCTTTTAAATACAAACAAGATAAGACACAGAACATTTATATTGTGCTTCTCTCCTGGCAGACTCAAAGCGCCACTAGGATGCGCTCTATAGGCAGTAGCAGTGTTAGGTAGTCTTGCCCAAGGTCTCCTCACTGAATAGGTGCTGGCTTACTGTCCAGCCACTTCTGGCAAAATGAATGGCCGCTATCCCTTCTGTCACAGGAGCCCTAGTGGCTGACCGCACTTAGCCTTCTAAACGGTGCCAGCGCACGGATCGTGGGAACTCTGGTAGCAGTCAATGCGCAGGAACCGTTAAGAATTACCCGCAGACAACTCAGAAGGGAGCCTGTGAGACACGGGTAATTACAACGTACACACGATTCCACGGTATCTGCCACCACCACTGGTATGGGCCAGTGGACCCGATTTACTGACTGACTAGTCCTGCGAATAAAACGGTTAAACACACGGTATTCTGTCTAGCCAACAACAAACAAACAGTAGCGTATCTTCAGAGACCCGGGATCAGTTCTGTGTGTGCTGATAAGCAGGGTAGCGGAACAGTGAATGACTTGGAGAAGTCTTTTATTCACAGCAATATAAATAATTAATATATACAGACAATTATTAAAATCAACAATTATTAAAACAGTAATAGCCAGTATAAAAAATAAAAGAAGGGAGAAAAATACTTAGTTCCTGGAAAGATGTCCTTTTTGTGGGAAAAATCAGAGTTCTGGGTTTCAATCAAAGTTCAGAGTTCAGACCAGGTGGATGCCAGCATATCCTCAAGCTGGCACCGATGAGTTCAAGATGTTTTCAGGGTGGAGGACACTGAGTTTGGCTCCTCTGCCATTCTTATGCCCCTGATTCAGTAGGAGGGAGTGAGGGCGGGCCCACACACCCCCTTAGAACATGAGATGAGTCCTCCCCTTGTCCTGGGGGACCAGAAATCATGCCTTAACCATATATGGGCTCTATCTCACAGAACCGTACAGGTCAGGGCAGATTTACTAATATTTTCAGGTCTGCCTCGATTTACCCAGCGCCCTGATACCAGACATGAGGGGTGGGACCCCTGTGGTATCATCAGGGCACTTTCAAACTGCCTAACTGGCAGTCCTTACCGCAGAATGTTCTGAAACTTCCTCAGAACCAGCATCAGGACTCATGCTACACTTCCCCCACGTTTGGCGAAGCTGCCATCTCAGGAACCCCAGAAATATGACAGATCTGGGAAGTTATGGATTATACTATGAGACTCAGGTTTATTCAGGATGTGTTCTAGCTGCTAACAGCTGACTTCCCTTTGATCTTTACCAGAGAGCAAGGTGTCAAGACCTCCCGAGGATTCGTAGCCTGCCTGGCTGCACCTAGGCATCCTGATCACCCTTTGGTTAATTAACATCTACATGAGATCAGCTAGGTGTCACCTGGTTCCCAGAACAGAAAGGGTAATTGTGCCTTCCACAGGAATATGTCCAAGCTAATTAACACCTCCCCCCCAGGCTTTCACTTCAGCTAAGACAGATCCCCCAGCTGTTCCTAGGCAGAGGGATACTACACATAAAATCTTGGTTCTATTGATCTAAAGCGCAATCGATGCAGGGAATCGAGTGCGATCGTTCTTTTCTTCACGGGCGGTTCCAGGACGCGCCTGCGGCCCCACAACCGTCCGTGACAGCCCTCCCCCTTGTCTGCGGCTTAGCCACACATCCGCAAGATGTGTGGCGGCGCCGCTAACCTGGCTGACGGGCCTCGAGTTGCCGGTACGGCGGGAAAACCTATTGGAGCTTGTGGCTCGGTTCCCCGGGACCGGTCGCGGTCTGCTACCCTCAGGGTTGACCCGACATGGACCGTTCTGGACAGGGCGTTTGCGCCACTGCAGTCGGACGTGGTGTCTGCCGGGACTGCTGACAACGGGCAGTGGGTTGGTTAGGTCAACAGCCAGCCCACGCAGGGTTCCCCTGCTAAGTGGCTGTGGACCTAAGGGAACCCCGCGGGAATCCCTGGACCTTCCCAGCTCCTGACAGACGGCACATGCCCTGCAGTAGTTTGCTACATCCCTGTTCATCCGGGGCCAATAAAACTGGTTCCGAATACCGGCAAGTGTCTTGCGGACACCCGAGTGCCCTGTCAGAGGATTACCATGTGCGGATTTCAGCACATGTCCCCTGAACGCACTGGGGACCACAAGCCATTTGGTATTCGCGTGGGATCTACCTGTAGGGGGCTGTACAGACTCACTGTACAGTCTCCCACCTTCCCAGTACACCTTGAAAGCGGCCCCGTCTGCGAGGGGCTCAGCGGCTTGCTGCCTGAGCATCTCCAGGCTTGGGTCGCTTTGTAGTGCTGCTGTGAGTACAGCGCTGTCAGTTTCAGCCAACTGGCTCATGTCACACGAGGCCAGCGGCTGAAAGGTCTCATCCCTGCGGTCAGAGGAGGGGGAGGAGGCCGGAACCCCCTCCACCTGTTCTGAGCTCGGGTTCTGAGCAGTGCAGCTGCGCGGTACTGCTAGCACAGGTACACTGTCAGAATGGCACAGACGGACATTACTCAAATCATCATTGCATGCAGTAATGACATTGACAGGTATAGACATTTTTTCATTACAGACAGGTTGTACAGTAAACTCAGATACAGTTACAGCATCATCACAACAGACAGTCTGTACCTCAAACTCAGGTGCCTTTGAAGCAGGCACTATTGAACCTGGTACCCTTGAACTGGGCACATTCAACCCACCTCCCCCTGGTGCTCCCCCAAGTGTATAAAGTACCTGGTGGTGGGTGGAGAGTCCGTCTCCTTCCGTGAGCGACAAGGCGGTCGTGGCAGGTTCATAGTAGGACACAAGCTTGCCCAAATCAGTCCCTAGCAACACAGGGACTGGGAGATCCTTCATAACCCCAACAACCCTTTCATGGATTCCTACTCCCCAATCCAGCTTCACTCTTGCATGGGCTATGTGAAAAAGGGTGCCCTCTACTCCAGTAAGGGCAAGGGATCGGCTGGAGCTGATGCTCTCCTTTGGCACAAGGTGTGAGTGAACTAACGTGATGTCAGCTCCGGTGTCTCGAAATCCGGTGACAACTTTGCCGTTCACTCTAACAAGTTGCTGCTGGTCGGTTCGGTCGCGGATTTCCTTTCCGCGGGCAAACAGGACAAAATCTGATGATCCAGGCTGTGGTTCGCTGGCGGGTTGCCTCAGCTGTGGGTGAGGTGCAGGTGATGCAGATGATCCAGGTGCTGGTGGTGTCTGTCTCCGCTGCGGGCAGTCGAATTTCATGTGTCCGGGCTGGCGGCAGTAGTGACAGGTGACCTCTCCAGGCGCTGCAGGCCTGGGTGCAGCAGCTGCGCTGGGTGGCCTCTGTGGCTGACGGCTCACAGGGGCAAGAGAGTCTGCCAGAGTATTGGGCTGACCTCCTCTCCAGCTGGATGGGACAGCTCTGCGTGTATCAGCCACCCGGGTAGTTGCAAAAGTCTCAGCAAGGTCTGCAGCGACAGTTGCTGAAGCCGGCTTGCGTTCTAGCACAAACTGTCGTACTTCAGCAGGGCAAATGTTCAGAAATTGTTCGAGGACTATCAAGTCCTCCAGGACGCCATAAGACCCTTTGGTGAGGCCTAGAGTCCACTGGCGGAGTGTGGTGAGCAAGCTGCTGACCACATCTCGGTACGAATCAGAAGACTTTTTTTGCCAGGCCCTGAACTTTTTCCGATAGGCTTCTGGCGTCAGCTGGTACTTAGTAATGATAGCGTCTTTTATAGCAGCATAATCATTATCCTTCTCCGCAGGCAATTCTGCGAAGGCATCAAGCGCTTTGTAGCGCAGCAAAGGTGTTAGATGTCTGGCCCACTGGTCTTGGGACAGACGATACTGACGGCATGCTTTTTCAAAAGACCGCAAAAACAAGTCAATGTCTGTGTCTTTTTCAATATTAGCAAATTTAAATTTTGCACTTACGGGTGCTGCAGCTCCTTCAGCAGGGAGGCTGGGCGGTGAACTCTGGCTGGCCTGTTGAACCTTTGCCATGTTGAGCTCATGCTGTCGTCTCTCCCGCGCCTCTGCGGCATCCCTCTCCGCGTGGCGTTCCTCAGCCGCCTTGCGTTCTGCAGATTGGCGCTCCTCACGCATGTACTGCAGGTACTTATCCAGGTCAGTGTCCATCAGCTTTCGTAATGCCTGCTGCATTAGCGGATCAGTACAACCGGGTAGTCCAGTACTGGCCGGTTCCAGGCGAGTACTTTCAGAAACTCTGGGATTGGGGTCCATACTGACAGTCTCTGGCGTAACTGTTGCAACAGGGCCCGCAGGATGCTCAACCTCTGTACGCCTAGGATCTTCAGCCTCTGGTTCCCCTCGATTGTCAGATGGGCTGGTATCCACCTCAGCGGACACTCCCGGCTCCCGCAGTTGCTGGGTATCCCATCTGGACAAGTCTGCTATCAGGTCCTGTTGTTTCCTGCGGCCGACGTCAATGCCTCTCGCTTGGCAAAGATTTTGCAGGTCCGACAGGCACATGTTCTGGTAATTCCCGGACATTTCCATGCCAAATAAAATAAAACTTTTGGGGAGGGGTACTGGCTACACAGTCTCTCCGTATATATAAAAAATATATTGCCTTCCAGCTACACCAACGAATTAGTTCGTTTCTTGATAGCGCTAGCGCTATCTTAGATACTTTCAGCACAACACAGGTCCCAACCGCTGCCTAACACTGTCACAGGAGCCCTAGTGGCTGACCGCACTTAGCCTTCTAAACGGTGCCAGCGCACGGATCGTGCGAACTCTGGTCGCAGTCAATGCGCAGGAACCGTTAAGAATTAGCCGCAGACAACTCAGAAGGGAGCCTGTGAGACACGGGTAATTACAACGTACACACGATTCCACGGTATCTGCCCCCACCACTGGTATGGGCCAGTGGACCCGATTTACTGACTGACTAGTCCTGCGAATAAAACGGTTAAACACACGGTATTCTGTCTAGCCAACAACAAACAAACAGTAGCGTATCTTCAGAGACCCGGGATCAGTTCTGTGTGTGCTGATAAGCAGGGTAGCGGAACAGTGAATGACTTGGAGAAGTCTTTTATTCACAGCAATATAAATAATTAATATATACAGACAATTATTAAAATCAACAATTATTAAAACAGTAATAGCCAGTATAAAAAATAAAAGAAGGGAGAAAAATACTTAGTTCCTGGAAAGATGTCCTTTTTGTGGGAAAAATCAGAGTTCTGGGTTTCAATCAAAGTTCAGAGTTCAGACCAGGTGGATGCCAGCATATCCTCAAGCTGGCACCGATGAGTTCAAGATGTTTTCAGGGTGGAGGACACTGAGTTTGGCTCCTCTGCCATTCTTATGCCCCTGATTCAGTAGGAGGGAGTGAGGGCGGGCCCACACACCCCCTTAGAACATGAGATGAGTCCTCCCCTTGTCCTGGGGGACCAGAAATCATGCCTTAACCATATATGGGCTCTATCTCACAGAACCGTACAGGTCAGGGCAGATTTACTAATATTTTCAGGTCTGCCTCGATTTACCCAGCGCCCTGATACCAGACATGAGGGGTGGGACCCCTGTGGTATCATCAGGGCACTTTCAAACTGCCTAACTGGCAGTCCTTACCGCAGAATGTTCTGAAACTTCATTAGAAACTTAAACTTCATCGGGACTCATGCTACACTTCCCCCACGTTTGGCGAAGCTGCCTTTTCAGGAACCCCAGAAATATGACAGATCTGGGAAGTTATGGATTATGCTATGAGACTCAGGTTTATTCAGGATGTGTTCTAGCTGCTAACAGCTGACTTCCCTTTGATCTTTACCAGAGAGCAAGGTGTCAAGACCTCCCGAGGATTCGTAGCCTGCCTGGCTGCACCTAGGCATCCTGATCACCCTTTGGTTAATTAACATCTACATGAGATCAGCTAGGTGTCACCTGGTTCCCAGAACAGAAAGAGGAATTGTGCCTTCCACAGGAATATGTCCAAGCTAATTAACACCTCCCCCCCAGGCTTTCACTTCAGCTAAGACAGATCCCCCAGCTGTTCCTAGGCAGAGGGATACTACACATCAAATCTTGGTTCTATTGATCTAAAGCGCAATCGATGCAGGGAATCGAGTGCGATCGTTCTTTTCTTCACGGGCGGTTCCAGGACGCGCCTGCGGCCCCGCAACCGTCCGTGACACCTTCTATAAGGGGTCTCTTGTAGGATGACCTTTCCATCAGTTATCTATACTCTGCCCCTCACTACAGTCATTGCAAGGCCAAGTGAGGGAGTCTCGCTCCTCCTGCCATATTTTTCATGTTATAAAGTAAAGGAAATCTAAGTGTGGCAGTGCAGTGACATTCTTATTGCCATAGCAAGTAAAAGGTAAATTCAGGTTATCAGTCCTAGCCATTTAAATAAACTAACATCGGGGCGGTTCTATAAATACACTTACAGTAGCATCACCGTTATGGTTACACAGAATAAGCAAATTCCACTCAACCTGAATGTGGAATTTGACTATCTTCCATGGAATTGTGGAATTTCTGTGGAATGCGTCATAATCAGTGAGAAAAGCGAAATTATTGAGTTTTCAACTTAGACGGGCTTCAGAACTTAAAGAAATGGCTGAGAAAGAAAACAAAATTCTAAATTAAAACAGCCTGGAGCACCTGTGAGCCACTATATAAATTGGTGGTTGGAAGGTTAAGGTGTTCAGCATTGTCATAGGAAGGCGTGCCAAATAATGTTGTATATGTTTTCTTTACCTTAAGAGGGAGGGTCAATGATTACGTTGCAACTCAGACAGCTTCAGACAGAAATATTCTTCTATTTGGTTGTTTTCCATAACTTGGGCCCAAGCTCAACCTCACTATGTTTCAAGGGGGTCTTCTCTCTTGTCACACTTCAATTGTAAAATAAATTACCCAGTTCCACCACCAACAGTGGGTAAATCAAAAGTACAGGGACGGATCTAGGGGGGGGCAGGCGGGTATCTTGCCCCAGGCGCAGTTTGTTGAATTCTTAAAAAGGCGGCAAAATTTGATGGGGAATGGCAGTTTAGGTGCCAAAACTGGATGGGGAATGGCAGTTTAGGCGCCAAAACCTGACCTTTAGGCGCCAAAACCTGACCTTGCCCCAGGCGCAACTTGGTCTAGATCCGTCCCTGCAAAAGTATGACTTGCCTTAAAATGATACAATTTTAAAAACAGTTTATTAGGAAGAAAAAGTGATGAACTTCTCTCCAATAATCACACAAATGAAATGCCTTATTATGGCTACTGTGGTTCTTAGAAGGCTCTAAATTAACCTGATAAGGTGGGAACTAGATCTCAGGAAAAAATGTTTTATAGGCTTCAATAAATTGCTCCTCTGAATTTGGGTTTGATGTGATTATTGAAGGCAAGTCCATCCCTTCCCTCCCTTTACCAGGGATGTCAAGCCCCAGTTCCCAAAGGCAGTGGTCTCACGCAGTTTTGGCATGGTTAAAATTAATGGATGGGACTGAATCAGGTAAGGTGTGGTTCATCAAGTAATACATGTCGCCATATTAAACACTGGCATGAATATAGCCCTTAAAGCAGTAGGATCAGCCATACTATGCCAGGGAAAAAAAACACATATAGAAGTAGATAAATACTTGATCTACTTACATAACACATGTATTATACTGTCCACGTTTTGATTTCAGTGAATGTTATATAGTAAATTACGAGAATTCTGTTCCTGGTGGGGGCCATGTCTTTTGCCCACAGTTGATGTCATTTCTGCCCTTTACTTTTTTTCTTGTCTCTTCCAATCACTGAGTCACCTCAGCCTTGCTTGTAAACACAAGTGAGTAGGAGATTAGGTTTCAGATAAGCAACTGGCAGGGAAATAAAGGGAAGAGGAGGAATAGATTAAAGATAAAAAGAACCCCCAGCATGCAATTTTTTGGCACGACTACTAAAGGGCCAGTGTTCCTTAAGTATGTGATAACTCCAAATCATAACAACAGAAAAAGTTTTGAAAGTTTTGAATGCAGGATTAGCATCTTTATCACTTAATACACTCAGACCAGTTGCTGTTGAAATTTGATTTTTATGGTGACGATACTGCTTTAACCACTTCCCGACCGCCCACTACACAGGGGCGGCGGGGAAGTGGAGCCCTGCAGGACGGCCTCACCCACAGAGGCGGCGGTCCATTTAAGGGCATGGGCGGAGCGATCGCGTCATCCGTGACGCGATCCTCCGCCGGCGCCTGTCACCGCTCGCTCGCCGCAACATCCCGCCGGCTATACGGAAGCGCCGGCGGGATGTTAACCCCGCGATCGCCGCATACAAAGTGTATAATACACTTTGTAATGTTTACAAAGTGTATTATACATGCTGCCTCCTGCCCTGGTGGTCCCAGTGTCCGAGGGACCACCAGGGCAGGCTGCAGCCACCCTAGTCTGCACCCAAGCACACTGATTTCTCCCCCCCCTGCCCCAGATCGCCCACAGCACCCATCAGACCCCCCCCCTGCCCACCCCCCAGACCCCTGTTTGCACCCAATCACCCCCCTAATCACCCATCAATCACTCCCTGTCACTATCTGTCAACGCTATTTTTTTTTATCCCCCCCCCCCCTGCTCCCTGCCCCCTCCTGATCACCCCCCACCCCTCAGATTCTCCCCAGACCCCCCCCCCCCAGACCACCCCCCCCTGTTTACTGTATGCATCTATCCCCCTGATCACCTGTCAATCACCTGTCAATCACCCGTCAATCACCCATCAATCACCCGTCAATCACCCCCTGTCACTGCCACCCATCAATCAGCCCCTAACCTGCCCCTTGCGGGCAATCTGATCACCCCCCCACACCAATAGATCGCCCACAGATCCGACATCAGATCACCTCCCAAATCCATTGTTTACATCTATTCTCTCCTCTAAACACCCACTAATTACCCATCAATCACCCATCAATCACCCCCTATCACCACTTGTCACTTTTACCTATCAGATCAGACCCTAATCTGCCCCTTGCGGGCACCCAATCACCCGCCCACACGCTCAGATTGCCCTCTGACCCCCCCTTATCAATTCACCAGTGCATTAATTACATCTGTTCTTCCCTGTAATAACCCACTGATCACCTGTCAATCACCTGCCAATCACCTATCACCCATCAATCACCCCCTGTCACCCCCTGTCACTGCCACCCATCAATCAGCCCCTAACCTGCCCCTTGCGGGCAATCTGATCACCCCCCCACACCAATAGATCGCCCACAGATCCGACATCAGATCACCTCCCAAATCCATTGTTTACATCTATTCTCTCCTCTAAACACCCACTAATTACCCATCAATCACCCATCAATCACCCCCTATCACCACTTGTCACTTTTACCTATCAGATCAGACCCTAATCTGCCCCTTGCGGGCACCCAATCACCCGCCCACACGCTCAGATTGCCCTCTGACCCCCCCTTATCAATTCACCAGTGCATTAATTACATCTGTTCTTCCCTGTAATAACCCACTGATCACCTGTCAATCACCTGCCAATCACCTATCACCCATCAATCACCCCCTGTCACTGCCACCCATCAATCAGCCCCTAACCTGCCCCTTGCGGGCAATCTGATCACCCACCCACACCATTAGATCGCCCGCAAACCCGCCGTCAGATTACCTCCCAAATGTATCGTTTACATCTGTTATCTTCTCTAAACACCCACTAATTACCCATCAATCACCCCCTATCACCACCTGTCACTGTTACCTATCAGATCAGACCCTAATCTGCCCCTTGCGGGCACCCAATCACCCGCCCACACGCTCAGATTGCCCTCAGACCCCCCCCCCCCCTTATCAATTCGCCAGTGCATTAATTACATCTGTCCTTCCCTGTAATAACCCACTGATCACCTGTCAATCACCTGCCAATCACCTATCACCCATCAATCACCCCCTGTCACTGCCACCCAACAATCAGCCCCTAACCTGCCCCTTGCGGGCAATCTGATCACCCACCCACACCAATAGATCGCCCGCAGATCCGACATCAGATCACCACCCAAGCGCAGTGTTTCCATCTATTCTCTCCTCTAAACACCCACTAATTACCCATCAATCACTCCCTATCACCACCTGTCACTGTTACCTATCAGATCAGACCCTAATCTGCCCCTTGCGGGCACCCAATCGCCCGCCTACACGCTCAGATTGCCCTCAGACCCCCCCTTATCAATTCGCCAGTGCAATATTTACATCTGTTCTCCCCTGTAATAACCCACTGATTACCTGTCAATCACCTATCAATCACCCATCAATCACCCCCTGTCACTGCCACCCATCAATCACCCCCTGTCACTGCCACCCATCAATCACCCCCTGTCACTGCCACCCATCAATCAGCCCCTAACCTGCCCCTTGCGGGCAAACTGATCACCCACCCACACCAATAGATCGCCCGCAGATCCGACATCAGATCACCACCCAAGCGCAGTGTTTCCATCTATTCTCTACCCTAAACACCCACTAATTACCCATCAATCACCCCCTGTCACTGCTACCTATCAGATTAGACCCCTATCTGCCCCTAGGGCACTCAATCACCCGCCCACACCCTCAGAATGCCCTCAGACCCCAGCCCTGATCACCTCGCCAGTGCATTGCTTGCATCCATTCCCCCCTCTAATCACACCTTGAGACACCCATCAATCACCTCCTGTCACCCCCTAGCACACCTACCCATCAGATCAGGCCCCAATTTGCCCCGTGTGGGCTCCTGATCACTCGGCCAAACCCTCAGACCCCCTTCCGATCACCTCCCCAGTGCATGGATTGCATCTATTTTCCCCTCTAACCACCCCCTGAGACACCCATCAATCACCTCCTGTCACCCCCCTAGCACTCCTATCCATCAGATCAGGCCTAATACAACCTGTCATCTAAAAGGCCACCCTGCTTATGACCGGTTCCACAAAATTCGCCCCCTCATAGACCACCTGTCATCAAAATTTGCAGATGCTTATACCCCTGAACAGTCATTTTGAGACATTTGGTTTCCAGACTACTCACGGTTTTGGGCCTGTAAAATGCCAGGGCGGTATAGGAACCCCACAAGTGACCCCATTTTAGAAAAAAAAGACACCCCAAGGTATTATGTTAGGTGTATGACGAGTTCATAGAAGATTTAATTTTTTGTCAAAAGTTAGCGGAAATTAATTTTTATTGGTTTTTTTTCACAAAGTGTCATTTTTCACTAACTTGTGACAAAAAATAAAATCTTCTATGAACTCGCCATACACCTAACGGAATACCTTGGGGTGTCTTCTTTCTAAAATGGGGTCACTTGTGGGGTTCCTATACTGCCCTGGCATTTTAGGGGCCCTAAACCGCGAGGAGTAGTCTAGAAAACAAATGCTTCAAAATGACCTGTGAATAGGACGTTGGGCCCCTTAGCGCACCTAGGCTGCAAAAAAGTGTCACACATGTGGTACCGCCGTACTCAGGAAAAGTAGTATAATGTGTTTTGGGGTGTATTTTTACACATACCCATGCTGGGTGGGAGAAATTTCTATGTAAATGGACAATTGTGTGTAAAAAAATCAAACAATTGTCATTTACAGAGATATTTCTCCCACTTAGCATGGGTATGTGTAAAAATACACCCCAAAACGCATTATACTACTTCTCCTGAGTACAGCGGTACCACATGTGTGGCACTTTTTTACACCCTAAGTACGCTAAGGGGCCCAAAGTCCAATGAGTACCTTTAGGATTTCACAGGTCATTTTGCGACATTTGGTTTCAAGACTACTCCTCACGGTTTAGGGCCCCTAAAATGCCAGGGCAGTATAGGAACCCCACAAATGACCCCATTCTAGAAAGAAGACACCCAAAGGTATTCCGTACGGAGTATGGTGAGTTCATAGAAGATTTTATTTTTTGTCACAAGTTAGCGGAAAATGACACTTTGTGAAAAAAAACTATTAAAATCAATTTCCGCTAACTTGTGACAAAAAAATAAAAACTTCTATGAACTCACCATACTCCTAACGGAATACCTTGGGGTGTCTTCTTTCTAAAATGGGGTCATTAGTGGGGTTCCTATACTGCCCTGGCATTTTAGGGGCCCTAAACCGTGAGGAGTAGTCTTGAAACAAAAATGACCTGTGAAATCCTAAAGGTACTCATTGGACTTTGGGCCCCTTAGTGCAGTTAGGGTGCAAAAAAGTGCCACACATGTGGTATCGCCGTACTCGGGAGAAGTAGTACAATGTGTTTTGGGGTGTATTTTTACACATACCCATGCTGGGTGGGAGAAATACCTCTGTAAATGACAATCTTTTGATTTTTTTTACACACAATTGTCCATTTACAGAGGTATTTCTCCCACCCAGCATGGGTATGTGTAAAAATACACCCCAAAACACATTGTACTACTTCTCCCGAGTATGGCGATACCACATGTGTGGCACTTTTTTGCACCCTAACTGCGCTAAAGGGCCCAAAGTCCAATGAGTACCTTTAGGATTTCACAGGTCATTTTGCGACATTTGGTTTCAAGACTACTCCTCACGGTTTAGGGCCCCTAAAATGCCAGGGCAGTATAGGAACCCCACAAATGACCCCATTTTAGAAAGAAGACACCCCAAGGTATTCCGTTAGGAGTATGGTGAGTTCATAGAAGATTTTATTTTTTGTCAAAAGTTAGCGGAAATTGATTTTAATTGTGTTTTTTCACAAAGTGTCATTTTCCGCTAACTTGTGACAAAAAATAAAATCTTCTATGAACTCGCCATACTACTAACGGAATACCTTGGGGTGTCTTCTTTCTAAAATGGGGTCATTTGTGGGGTTCCTATACTGCCCTGGCATTTTAGGGGCCCTAAACCGTGAGGAGTAGTCTTGAAACGAAATTTCTCAAAATGACCTGTGAAATCCTAAAGGTACTCATTGGACTTTGGGCCCTTTAGCGCAGTTAGGGTGCAAAAAAGTGCCACACATGTGGTATCGCCGTACTCAGGAGAAGTAGTATAATGTGTTTTGTGGTGTATTTTTACACATACCCATGCTGAGTGGGAGAAATATCTCTGTAAATGGACAATTGTGTGTAAAAAAATTAACAAATTGTCATTTACAGAGATATTTCTCCCACCCAGCATGGGTATGTGTAAAAATACACCCCAAAACACATTATACTACTTCTCCTGAGTACGGCAATACCACATGTGTGGCACTTTTTTGCAGCCTAACTGCGCTAAGGGGTCCAAAGTCCAATGAGCACCTTTAGGCTTTACAGGGGTGCTTACAATTTAGCACCCCCCAAAATGTCAGGACAGTAAACACACCCCACAAATGATCCCATTTTGGAAAGTAGACCCTTCAAGGTATTCAGAGAGGGGCATGGTGAGTCCGTGGCAGATTTCATTTTTTTTTGTCGCAAGTTAGAAGAAATGGAAACTTTTTTTTTTTTTTTTTTTCCTCACAAAGTGTCATTTTCCGCTTACTTGTGACAAAAAATAATATCTTCTATGAACTCACTATGCCTCTCAGTGAATACTTTGGGATGTCTTCTTTCCAAAATGGGGTCATTTGGGGGGTATTTATACTATCCTGGAATTCTAGCCCCTCATGAAACATGACAGGGGGTCAGAAAAGTCAGAGATGCTTGAAAATGGGAAAATTCACTTTTGGCACCATAGTTTGTAAACGCTATAACTTTTACCCAAACCAATAAATATACACTGAATGGTTTTTTTTTTTATCAAAAACATGTTTGTCCACATTTTTCGCGCTGCATGTATACAGAAATTTTACTTTATTTGAAAACTGTCAGCACAGAAAGTTAAAAAAATCATTTTTTTGCCAAAATTCATGTCTTTTTTGATGAATATAATAAAAAGTAAAAATCGCAGGAGCAATCAAATAGCATCAAAAGAAAGCTTTATTAGTGACAAGAAAAGGAGCCAAAATTCATTTAGGTGGTAGGTTGTATGAGCGAGCAATAAACCGTGAAAGCTGCAGTGGTCTGAATGGAAAAAAAGTGGCCGGTCCTTAAGGGGGGTAAAGCCCTAGGTCCTCAAGTGGTTAAGGACTGGAGTTCGATAGCAGTGCTTTAAACTGTTTTTTGAATTTTGAAAACTTTAAGGCACTTTCTACTCATATTTATCTCTCGGGTTATTTTTCTTAACTGGGACTGTGATTAAAAGTGACATCTTATGCAACGTAGCAAACATTTTCTTCTGTTTGGATGTTTTTATGACCTGGTGTGCTGATTAATGCAGATGTGTGAATTAAGCCCCTTAAAATTATGTTTAATCAAGCAGCTTGCTGGAATCTTCTTTGACAAGGAACAGTAAGAGCTGTGAAACAAGCCCCCCAAAAATGATGTTTTGTCATGCAGCTTGCTGTAACCTGCGCTAACATAATCATGCTCGTGCATGGTGGGCAGAGCAGTGCAGACGTGCTGGTGATGGGAGAGAGTCTAGGAAGATAGAGGGAGGCAAGGAGATCCATGCTGCAGCCTTGTGGTATACGCTTATTTATGCTGAACAATTGTGAGTGCATTTTAATATGATTTTTAAACAATAAATGGCAAATGCTGTTACACTATAGAGAATCACGTTCTTATGAGATATTGTGTTCATTTTAACCTTCCTAGCGTTCCGTTCAATTTCTGCAGGATTACTGTGCAAAAAGTGGTTCAATTTATTTTCATGAAAACTAAAATCCATTAACCGCCTTAGCGGTAACCCCGTGTGTGACACGGGGTAAGCCGCCGGAGGGTGCCGCTCAGGCCCTGCTGGGCCGATTTGCTTAATTTTTTTTTGCTGGACGCAGCTAGCACTTTGCTAGCTGCGCCAGCACCCCGATCGCCGCCGCCGCGCGCCCGATCGCCGCTATCCGGTGCTTTGCGCGGCCCCCCCCCCCAGACCCCGAGCGCTGCCTGGCCAATCAGTGCCAGGCAGCGCCGAGGGGTGGATCGGGTCTCCCAATGACGTCCCGACGTCGCTGACGTCGGTGACGTCATTCCGCCCCGTCGCCATGGCGACGGGGGAAGCCCTCCAGGAAATCCCGTTCTTTGAACGGGATTTCCTGATCGCCTATCGCCGGAGGCGATCGGCGGGGCTGGGGGGATGCCGCTGAGCAGCGGCTATCATGTAGCGAGCCCTCGGCTCGCTACATGATTTAAAAAAAAAATAATTAAAAAAAAACTGCTGCGCTGCCCCCTGGCGGTATTTTTCATACCGCCAAGGGGGTTAAGCAAGGGTCTAGTATCCATATTGAGTATAATAAAAGTTTCAAATACAAAATCATGTCAAAAAGTTAAATTAATATTTCTAAAATACACTTTTTAATCACAAATAGAAAAATCTTCCTCAAATATGGATGAAGAAATAAATCTACAGATGCAGAAATAAATACCATACAGTGTTTACCTAAAACATCTCTCTTGTGTGGTACAACAACTAAGGGCCAGTTCACACGCACACTTGCACGTCATTTACCGCCATTTATGCAAAAGAAGCATTTTGATCTCTATTTTTTCCACTGTCTGGAAACAGCATGGTCTGGTCGTTCTGGGGTCCATTAGCGCCGCACTCTTGTGTCCCCCTGCGGAATGAAAAATGACGATCGCTGGGAATCGCCATTGAAAGTCAACAAATGCTTTTCTGCATGCTCGCAGAAAAGCATTTGGAAGAGATACTAGGCAGGTGATCGAGACATCCGCCTGAACCAGACCTAAAGGTCCATACACACGCTGGTCTGAACTGAGTGCTGTACAATAATGACTGCCATGGTGGGGGTGGTCATTATGGTCAAACCAGCGTGACTACATCAGGCGCACAACGATTGCATGAAGATGCGGTGTGTTAGATTTTTAGCAATGCCGGGCACAGCACAATAGCATTGTTCTTGCTGCTCCCACCAGCAGAAAGTTCTCCATTACGCACGCTCATCGTCTCTCGTTTCTACCCTGCATAGCAAAAGGCGCGTTGTGTGCAAAGGCTGATGACACTTCTGTACAGTGTCGTTAGTGCACTGTCACCTTTGGCTGATGATGCCTCTGTTGCGATGCGCAGGGGGTGAAGGGACGGCAAGCGCATCTGACTGATCGGTTTCCAGCGGGTGGGGAGGTGCCAAGAACAATGCGGTTGGGTCATTAGGCATAGCTAAAGGTCCGACATGCCAGATCTTTAGGGGTCATCATTGGGCCGCTGCACACACTCTGGTCTGCTGCATAACTCTTAGCCATGGTGGTTGTTATAGTCCGCCACGGCCGAGTTCAGACCAGTGTGGCAATAAGTGTCATTCTTTTACAATATACAGTATGGTATTAGATTCCAGAACTGAATTTTCTGTAGTGGTGTAATATCTGCCTACTGCCATTAGGTGGTGCTCATACATCATTATAACTCTTTCCAGGCCAGTTTTCAGCGTTGACGAAGCTAACTCGTCCATACCGTTTGTAGCAAGGTTTTTTTTAACAATGAGTCAGCCTCATCCTTACCACCAGGGAGGCTACAGCAGAACCAAACTCTGGCAAAGCACACAGTGAAAAGTTTTTAATCCACATGTAGATGCTGAAGAAATTCAGTCTACTGTGTTAGTTCAGGCAGATAAGCCTGTATAATTAGTCCTTAGCCACAGCTGTGAATAGACTGCAGGGAAGCTCTGCCTAGGCAGCTCTTCATATAGTAAACGCTGAGGCTTAACCCTTTCAGTACCTTATGCAAAAGTGAACCCTTTCAGTACCTTCTTCAAAAGTGAAAACAAGTAAAAATTCTGTTTTTTTTGTTTTGTTTTTTAGGATTTCCTACACAGTTTGATGGTGCCATAAAGCCCCCAAAGCATTGTCTGACCATTATCAATAGTGGTTGCAGGAAAGGGGACGCCTAACTTTAGATAAGGGCGTTTTTCACAGGGCATTCTGCGATCTGTCTTCAAGTTGCTTTTTTGATTTCCATTATTGAATGATCTTCATTTTGATTTTCATGATTATTAATAAATTGGGAATGCTGGGTACAGTATATGATGTGGTGTGCAGCCTCTAACGTCTGCACATTTTTGGAGTGATACAATGCTTATCCAGCTGCCCTCAGGTTTTTTTCGGTACAGATTGGAACAAAACTAAACACTGGTTATCTTATACCTCTTTTAATGGGAAACAGGAAATTAGGGTGCCGAAAGTGTGGACATCCATATCAATATTGGCTATTCATGGAAATTTGGGCACTGCAGGTCCCAAATAAAATAGCAGGCTTCCCATCTAATATGGGGGGGGGGTCAGTTAGAGTTAGGCATCTGTGAGGGGGAGGGTTGGTTGGGTTAAGCACCGGTAAGGGGGGGGGGGGTCTGTTAACCATTAGCCATGTACACCGTTTAGTGATCTGTATTCTGCATATGATAAAGGTTGTTTAACAGTGTGCAAGCAGAGTTTTCTTGAATTATATACATTATATTTTACACTGTGGTTGCAGAAATGCTTTATCCTCCAAGGATATGGAGGGATGACAGTCCAAATCCAACCCACTTGCCTTGGAGGATAGAGCATGTTTGCATAGCACAAAGTAACAAGTAGGAAAGAAGAACACAAAAGGGGGGGGGGGGCATAAGTGATAAGATTAGAGCACTTGCAGTCATATATTGTGTGATAAACATTTACAACATTTTTTTGTACTTGAGTTTTACTTTAACAAGTGATGTATTTTGCTTTATTTTTAGATTATGATGATGCAAAACAAATGGCAAAAAATGTGGTGTGTCCATCAGGGCAATATTTTATCCAGGAGGGCGAGGAACACGAGATAAGGAAGGCTTGTCAGTTCCGACGGTCCCAGTTACAGAACTGCTCAGGAATAGAAGACCCATCATTTGGCTTTTCTCAAGGGAAGCCATGTTTCATACTGAAGATGAATCGGGTAAAGTCATGAAAACTACCACTGACATGTTCCAGAATACACTATTATATAAATACAAGATTTAATCATGAAAATTAAGAAACAATAACAAACATTATTTGAAGAATTAACACATGTGGACTTGGGAATTAGTCCATACTTCCTCCTCTAAAATTCATGGTATGCATATAGATCTGACCCCAGAGCAGGGCATATGGACCAGGGGGGTGGGGAGTAACTAAAGTTCATGGGCGTTCTTGGAAATCTTTGATAGGACCCCTTCACCCTCACATTCACCTCCCTATTTCCCTCCTAATGTGGTGACCCCATCTGATGGGAGTCCTTTAATAGTGTGGCCAATAGTACTCCCACCAACCATATTAAGTGTGGCCACATCAACAATTGCTATGAAAAGGGTGGGGGGAGGGGGTACTGCATAGAATAGTGTATCATTAGTTGGAGCCACCCACTACTCTGGTTCCTCTGCAACTGCAGGGGTTGTTCCCCGGGTAGTAACTTCTATGATCTGGACTTGTGTGACATTACTACAGAGTGCCAAATTAGGTACCCTATTCAGTGCTATTATGGCATCCTGGGGATGCTAGCTCACCCCTGGCATCAGTGCAGATGCTAAAATTTAATTGCCAAGAGTGATTGTTTGTAATTGGTGCAAATTATGAACATCATTTTATCTGTTGCGTTTGTTTTAGGTCACTTGTGTAAAAGTGACAGCTGTAAGCAATGCAACCAACTGTAGCACTGTCTGCAATAACTGGCTAGTTTAGCTGTTATATCTGAGCAATAGCTCAAATAAATATTTGTTATTGCTTTAACACTTTTCCAGTATGTTGGTAAATTGAAAGCAGTGGTGGTTTCCTTGACCATTTCCTTGACATAAGCAAAACTCAAATGACTTGGAAGAAACTTTATGGCTGGTTAGGGCTGGGTGCCACCCAGCGTCGTACTGACCCAGCGAAGTGCCGATGTTTTTCTCGGTAGGCCCCGCCTCTACATCTCTGGTGGGCCCCAGGGCCAGTAACGTAGGGATAACTATGGGGCCCATAGACGGGGGCCGCCTGTTCTAGCTACTTGTGTTTTAATATTTTCTTTAATGCAGCCCTGGCTGGGCCATTTCAATAAGTAAAATCACCCCCCAGAAGATTGTTGCAGAGACGCAGGCAGGTAAAAGGGACTATTTTAACCTTCCGCCTCCCTGTGCTCTCTGTCTCCAGCCGTCAATTAGTTTATAGTTCCAGCTGAACAGAGAAAACACAGCAAGTGGGCGTGGCTCCACCCCTCCCCTGTACAGCAGACAGAGATGGGAATACAGCCAGAGAGGAGAGTCACTCTGATTACTGGAAGAGGCCCCGCCCCCCACGTGCACAGCAGTGAGGAGAAAGCTGCAACAGCGCGGGTAGTTTGAATCAGCCAGCACAGACATGTCTTTGGTCCAGCTGGTTCCGCCTCCTCCATGGACTGCCATTGCCAGCAGGTATTCTTTTATCTCTCCCTCTGGTTACCTCCTGCCTGTCAGTGCTGCAGACACTACCCTCCCCCCCCCCCCCCCCCTTCCCTTCCGTGTACACACTCTCCTGTCCCAGCACTGAGCTGAGCCTGAAATAGCTGTCAGCTCTTCTCTCTATTGTAGTTCACACAACTCCCTATCTCCACTCTTTCCTGTCTGGAGAATTCTCACACTATTCATCCTTCTTTTTGTATTTTGTTTTAGTTTACAACAATGTATTGTTTGCACTTTCAGGTTTTGCAGTTTATTGTATTCCTGGTGTATGATTATAGCATTTGCACTTTTTATTTATGATTATTTTGTGCAGTTATTGTCACTGAATTGCAGTAAGTCCTATCCATTTAACACATCTATTTGTGTGGATTACCTACCTGCATTGCATTTATTTTTCTCTCCTCTGCTAATGATCATTAGCGATACAATTCTCTAGACGATCACCTAATCGCAATATCTTTTGGAGATGATCGTTCGGTCCCACTAATGGAATGAAAGCTTCTATGCAATTTGATAAGATTAATGGATACATTTTCTGGATCAATTTCATTGGTCTGATCAAATTGGTTAGCATCATTACTTCTGTTAGTGATCTTGAATGATTGTTTCCTATCGATATTACGATCGAATCAGATGGTCGATCATCTGGAGAATTGTATCGTTAATTGCCACCTTGACACTAACCTTCCCTCTTTACTCTATACTAGCCCACCCACCCACTAATTGATATTAGCCCACCCACCCACCAGGTAAGTGACATTAGAACCAGGTAATTGATATTAGCCCACCCACCAGGTAATTGATATTAGCCCACCCACCCTCCAGGTAATTGATATTAGCCCACCCTCCAGGTAATTGATATTAGCCCACCCTCCAGGTAATCGATATTAGCCCACCCACCAGGTAATTGATATTAGCCCACCCACCCTCCAGGTAATTGATATGAGCCCACCCTCCAGGTAATTGATATTAGCCCACCCTCCAGGTAATCGATATTAGCCCACCCACCAGGTAATTGATATTAGCCCACCCCGCCCTCCAGGTAATTGATATTAGCCCACCCTCCAGGTAATTGATATTAGCCCACCCTCCGGGTAATTGATATTAGCCCACCCACCCTCCAGGTGATTGATATTAGAACCTGGTAATTGATATTAGCCCACCCACCCAGTAATTGATATTAGCCCACCCTCCAGGTAATTGATATTAGACCACCCACCAGGTAATTGATATTAACCCACCCACCAGGTAATTGATATTAGCCCACCCACCCACCAGGTAATCGATATTAGCCCACCCACCAGGTAAGCGATATTAGCCCACTCACCCACCAGGTTATTGACATTAGCCCACCCACCCTCCAGGTAATTGATATTAGCCCACCCTCCAGGTAATTGATATTAGCCCACCCTCCAGGTAATTAATATTAGTCCACCCTCCAGGTAATTGATATTAGACCACCCACCCTCCAGGTCATTGATATTAGACCACCCACCCACCCACCCACCCACCTGGTAATTGATATTAGCCCACCCACCCTCCAGGTAATTGATATTAGCCCACCCACCAGGAAATTGATATTAGGCCACCCACCAGGTAATTGATTTTAGATTGCCTGAGGCCTCCTTTCCACGAACTGTTGAGCTGTGTGCTCAGCAAGCAGTTACCAGGCAGAAGTAAGCAGTTATCATGCAGCAACGAGCAGTTACTAGGCAGCAGTGAGCAGTTGAGAGAGTTTGAGAGGCATTTCACTGCCTATCAGCAGTCCGTGGAAAGGAGGCCACGGAAAGGAAGATTTATTGACTTAGATTAATTGACATAGTCGTGTCACTGACTGTCCTCAGAGGAGCTCACAATCTAATCCATGTCATATGTATGGTAAAAGCAGTAAAGTGTTGTACCGTGTTAGCCATGAGTAAAAGCAAGAAGTTTTGAATCAGGATGATACCATTTATTGGCTAACTTAGAGATGGATAAACAGTGAGCTTTCGACTTATAAAAAGCCTTCGTCGGACTGGTTTTGGTCAGGAACCAGTCCGACAAAGGCTTTTTATAAGTCGAAAGCTCACTGTTTATCCATCTCTAAGTTAGCCAATAAATGGTATCATCCTGATTCAAAACTTCTTGATATGTATGGTAACTAGGACATTATATTAAAGGGTGGACTCTATGCAAAGTTTTACTGGGTACCAGTGTTTCTTAATTACAATGCTGCTAAGTTCATGTACATTTAACCCTGTCCATGATGCATCATGACCACGCCCACCTTCCAATCCATGGTCATGTTCTTTTTTTTCACCGCAGCAATGGGATGTGTGGGCCCCAGGTTGAAATTTCTCTGGTGGGCCCCCAGGGTCCCAGTCCGACCCTGGTACCACCTGAACTGTAAGAACACCATCATGTCAATCTGAATAGAGGAGAGGCAAGACAGGCCCCCAGCCCTGGTTTATTTCAATGGACATTAAAAGAAATTAGCTGTAAAATTCCATCTCAGTGGATCACTTTGTCCCATGATCATTGTCCACCAAAGGACAGCAAGGGAATCATACAGCCATCAGAATATTTCCCAGTCTGATCATAAGGCTCTGTTCCCACTTGAGCTAAGAACGGACATTTTTGGTCCATTCTCCGCTCATTGCCAAATGGACAGTGAACGGTTTCTATTTTATAAATAGGAGCCATTCACACTTGTCACTCTGCAATGGATCCGTGGTATCTACTGCGGTAAGTAGACCGCACTTCTGTGCTGTCCGCAATAATCCCGGACAGGCGATTGCATTTCCCAGCCTCCCCCCCCCCCCATGTAGCCTACATTACGGGGGTAATGCATCTGCCCCAGGCTACAGCCGGACCATCGGAGCAGCCATTAGACTGTCCACATCCGCTAATCCTGTGCAAGTGGGGACCGAGCCTAAACTAAATGACTGGATTATGTAATGATGATTCTTGTGCTTAATTTTAGAATAACAGTAAACAAAGATCTGACAATAACCTATCATTGCTTACTTCTGTAGATCCTTGGGTTCAAAGCTGGCGCTGGAACACCGATAAGTGTCAGCTGTGATATCCCAGTAAGTAATCTCTCTCAGTGCCACTTTACAAGTAGTTTCTGGTTAATGTAAAATCTAGTTAAAGTGCATGCAGCACATACAGTACTGTATACTCCCATTATAGTTAATGTATATGCAAAGATGTAGTTTAAGTTGAATCAGGACTGTCATTAAGCACAACTGGTAGAACCGCAGTGCCCGAGGTAGGAGTTACACTGGGGACTTCAGTGGAGCCCTGACATGTACCTCGTACAAAGCCCACAAAATTATTAGGGAGTTTTTTTTTTGTTTCAATCATTTTTTATTGATAATTAGGGATTTTTGATGGTGGCCAAAGAATGAATTGCCCTGTAAAATTTGTACTGCTGAGTTTTTATTTTAGGGCAGAGTAAGGAATTCTAGGGAAATTATACAAACAAAGTCCAATAAAGATGTCTTAAAGTGTCCACATGGCAATAAGTCTTGTATGGGTGATTATCACATGCTCAGTGTAGAAATCATGGGCATCAACCTTCCTTTCTGTACAGCCTAAATCTACCGAACATTAACCTAAGCATAGTTTAAGCTAGTCTTCACTAACCTAAAGCCCTAATTAGACAAAGTAACATTAATCTCCAAACTAATTTACAGATAACTATTACGAGAACCCTACCATCACAAAAACTCTGCCCTAAGAGTTCGCCACTGTACTTTTCTCACTCAGGACAGGCTACACCATATATTATCGGTCAATTTGAGCTTATGCTTCTGACGCTTTTCCTGTGACGATACCTTCTGCCTGGTGATAAAAGCTTACCGGGCAAACGTCTGTTTGCCCTCATAAATTCAGTTTTGGATAGAACTGTTTCTACTGAATCTTTCATGCTATTAATTGTGGGACAAACCCTGGGGATGGAAGTTCCCACAACATAGATTAGCACAGCATATTGCCAAGGCTGCCAGATTGCAGATAGCACAGCAATGGCAACAACCAACCCTCTGCATATACATAATCACTAACATTTCTTTCTGAGAGACTCATAGCTGTAGTCAATGACACCATTAAGATCTTCACAAAGACGTGGCAGCCATGGCTCACCTATATTGATAATACAAGCCTCAGGTTGATTGTTTTCTCCACATGAACATTGCCTATAACAGTGAGTGTTACTTACATTTGTTTATGATATATTCTGTGGCTTACCAGTTAATGATGCCCTGTGTCTTGTCTGATGAATGTAATTTTTTTTCTATATTTTTTCTGTTGGTCTCTTATTGGATTTTGTAGTTGCCATCTTTGAATTGCTACCTGCAATGTTGACTTTCTGTCAATGAAAAGCTTTTGAAACGAAAAACTCTGCCCTAATACTTACCTGACCTAACCAAGTTTGCCTGTGAAAAACAGCTAGACTTACCTTCAGTAAGAATTATGAATCTGAATCTCGGCACACAGGTGAATGGTGCCAGAATAAACTGGTATTTGGAGCGCAATAGAGACTTGCTGTGTTAACCTCATAGTGGTGCCATTAGGCAATTTGTAAGTAAACATAGGCAAAACTAAGAATTCCATTTTTATGGGCTACAACCCAGTTTCCAGCAGAATTCTGAGTGGATTGAAGTTCCAATATGTTCGCACTTGTATATGCAGCCAAATTTCTAAGTTAATTGCAACCACCCTGAACAAGTTATGTTCACCAACAACAAAACATTTTTAAAGCGTTTTCTCCCTTAGGACCCACAGCACATCCAAATTTGCTATGGAGATCAGGACCACTGGTGGAAACTTCTAACTTTTTTGTTTTAAGAAAAATTGCACAATTTTGCAGGAAAACTGATTTTTAAACCATAAGATGGATATAAGTGTAAGTTTGTGAAGACAGGAATCAAATTATAGCTGTCAGAAAGTTCGTTTGGGGAATAAGTTATATATGCAGTAGGAATTTCCAGTGTTAGGAGGCACATTCTGATTTAGAAAGCCAAGTTTCAATTCAGAATTGACCAATTTGTAATTCCATTGTCACTTCTATTTGCCAGTAATTAATCTCTTATGCTCTTATTTTTGTAATGCTTTTAGAGCTGACTTAGCTGTATTTAGTCCTGGGAGTAGCATGCAGCCTGTGAGTAAAACAATGGCACCTGGCATCACATACACAGCCTATTCCATGGAAGAACCCTTCTTATATCTAGTTATATACTTCTGTAGTTTAAATATTTATTCTGTAATTTTTCAATACAATAATCCCTATTTCCTCATCTAGAAAGGCAATAGCAGTCTTATGGGAGCCGTCAATTTCTACCCTGCAAATTACTTTGATCTTCAGTATTTTCCATACTACGGGAAGCTTACCCATGTAAGTATATTTGTGTTTTATTTGTATTTATTTTAACTCATGCTTTTTTCTTTGCCTTACCCTGAAAGGCTTAACCATTAGTGAATTGAAAAGAAATGCAGGAATTAATAAAAGCTAGACCTGAGATAGGTATTTCAAGCCATATTTCTGGAATAAAATACTTTATTTTTATGTAGTAAGAGGCTGGAAACTCTTGGCTTTCTCTTGCGTCTCCAGGTCTACATCTGTGAAAATTTCCATCATGGCTTTTCCATATTCTACACTATTTAAAACTAAAACTAAGGGGAAAATCCTAACATTGGGCTTTAAGATCATATGGGGTAAGCTATATTCTGATCCAGTAACTATATTAGAACTGTAAAGCTGATTGAACGGAGTATGGATATTAACACACATGCTGACTCAGTTACCTGCTCCTAGTTTTTAATAGCACAGGTAATGTTAAGCGTTTGTATTATTATTATTTTTTTAAAGTCACCTTTGTAGGTTTTAGTAGGTTAGGGATCATCCCATGTTTTCCCTTTGCTGAAAGACAGTAACTAATTGTGGTCAAGCACTACAACTCTGCAATTCCTCTCTGCTTTGTGCATAATATCTTTCCTTTCTGGACCACATCATTCCAGTGCCTAAACAGGTTTACGGCATCTTCCAATCATATATACCAAATCACCAGGTTTTCTTTCACATATATTACAAAAAGGGTCTTGCACAAAAGCCATCTCAGTCAGTCTAATTGGAGTCAGATAATGAAGTATGATATCCAAGAACATCAGGTTGGTTGGTTTGAAAATAACTGTCTTTCATAAATCAATCAGAATCTTTTATTCAGACTCAAACTACAGAGGGTCATAAGATCAGCGGAAAGGATCATTGGCAAACCTCTTCCCTCCCTGGATCAACTTTTTAATTCCAGACTGCGCTCCAGAGCTCTGAGGATCATCAAGGACCGATCTCACCCCGGGTTCCGCTTCTTCAGTCAACTTCCCTCGGGCCGGAGATTCCGGTCCATCTACACCAGGACCACAAGACACAGAAACAGCTTCTTCCCTTCAGCTGTCAACTCTTTGAACTCTATGGACTCTCCTAACACTTGATATGTTTTTGTTATGCTATCTGCTGCTGTATTCTTCTTTATACATTGTCTGTATTGTTTGTCTTGTTTTTCACATTAGCCCTGTACCTGCCAAAACCAATTCCGGGTATGACCCAGTCGTGCTTGGCGAAATAAAAGATTCTGATTCTGATCTATAATTTAAAAAAAACAACCTTAGCCTATCACATTGTTAGTGGGTGTGGTATTAGATAGTGGCAATTAGTGCTGTCTAGTTTTTTACTTTTCTCCCAGTATTAAAGATGATGACGTGTAGGCTCATTGAAAGAATTACATGGTGAATCTTAACCATTTCTTGAAATCACTTCTAATTTTTTAACTTCTCACTTTGCAATGTATTGATTTATCCCCACCTCCTATACCAACTATTTTTTGGTAAAGTTCCTCTTTAAACTAACACGATGGAGACCTTGATTCCTTCTTAATCCTCGTATACATGCTAGGTGTATAAAGATGCCATGACATATCATTAAATAAGGAGCTGTAGATGAGCTAATGGTGCTAGTACTTACCCGTTCCTCCAGATGCCATTCGTTTGTGCACAGACCCAACATTCCTCTTTCCCCCTTTATCGAGCACCACATGCTGCTTGGCTATAGCCGAACAGCAACACTGTGCTGTGCTTGTTACCCACACCACCACCCTAATGATCGAACAACAATTATTAAGGGAGACATCAATTCACCATGCATAATATATTGGTACCACTTCGCTTTTTGCCAGTACATTGTGGGTGCCCGAGAACTATTTCTAACACCTCTTTTTTCTCTTCTTTCTATAGGTAAATTATACATCACCTCTAGTGGCCATGCATTTCACAGAAGTGACAAAGAACACTGAAGTCACCATACAATGTAAAATAAAAGGAGAAGACATCATTAATGATCATAAGACTGACCGCTTTCTGGGCAGGGTAATCTTCATACTGAATATTGGGTGAAATGGCTCCAAGTGATTTCTTTCTCCATTTGCATCAGCGGCGGTCATGACTGTCAGCTCAGTTTCTCCAGCACTTCCTGTTAGAGCTGATAGTCGTATGGATGCAAAAGTAAACACAAACAATATACATACATATACATCCTCTACATTCAGTTACAGTGTGTTAGATTACTTGATGTGTTGCAGGGGCCATAAGGGGCCAGGTCATGAACGTGTTTGTCTTGAATGTATACAGTTATGCAACACAACAAGGCATGTTGAAGTTATAAGTAGCACAAAATCGACACAGAGTTAAAAAAATACATTAAAAAATTCTGGGGCCTAACACCTTAATTAAAGGGGTTGTGACAGATTATTTTTTTTAACCTAGTTCTTGTTTTTACACATCATGCACTTTAGTATATTTGCCTGCTTTAATCCAGAGATGAATTCAAAATGAACAAACTGTATGTACCGTAATCAGATCCTGCCTTGCTTCATTCAGACGCCTACTTATTAGACTGTTATGTCTTAGGAGAGCCTCTTCCTCCATTATTCTGTTGTGCTAGTAGTCAGTTACTATTACAGTAGAGTCTCGGTTATCCGGCACCAACAGGGATCAGCTGATGCTGGATAAGTGTATTTTCTGGTTGCTTGAGACTCAGTATTGTCACCATAAAAATCAAATTTCAACAGCAACTGGTCTGAGTGTATTAAATGATAAAGATGCTAATCCTGCATTCAAAACTTTTTCTGCGGTTCTGGTTTGGAGTTATTACATACTATAGGAGCACTGGCCCTAGTGCCAAACAGTGCCAAAGAGTTGAATGCTGGGAGTTCTTTTGAATGCTGGGAGTTCTTTTTATCTATAATATATTCCTCCTCTATTATTTATTTCCCTGCCTAGCTGATCACTTGTGTTTACAAGCAAGGCTGAGGTGACTCAGTGATTGGATGTGTAAATAAAAAAAAAGACTCTGGGAGGAGGGCAGCTAATAAATACACAATGAGCAAGAGAAGGGAGGGGGGAAACAAGAGTCAGGGAGGATATGATGTCAGCATTAGCTTGGCAAGATGGCCACTGCCTAGAGTAGGATTCTCTGCTTTTCCTTTATAAAATTCACAAGAATCATTACTTGGATAGCACAATACATCTGTTATGTAAGTAGAAGTAGTATGTATCTACTTATATATGTGTGTTTTATTTTTAGGTTAGCATGGGTGTCGCTTGTTCTTTAAGAATAGGCCGAGCTCAGGGGCGTAACTACAAATTATGGGGCCCCCAGCAAAATGTTGATGCAGTCCACTTAATGTTCACAACCCTTCCCTTGCCTCCCCCTGGTGCCCTTACAACATTGGGGTCCATCACACAAGCATCACAAAACAAGTGTGGGCATCAGGATCTTCACACCCATAATGTGTAGTCCCAACAACACTGGATATGGAGTATCAGAGGACGGGAAGGTTAGTAGTTGGGGCTCTCCCACACCTCTGGGCCCCCCTGCCGTCGCAGGAGCTGCTCCCCACTAGTTACACTCCTGGCCTAGCTATTACAGTACTATACCTCACTCTATATACCAATAGATCTGCATCGAAATATTACAATACAGTAAATGAAAGTATTACCCAGAGGAAAGCCATGCAGTGGCGTAGCAATAGGGGGAGCAGAGGTTGCAACCGCACCACGGCCCTTGATCCAGAAGGGCCAAGTAGGGGCCCTCTCTCAAGCACAGTTTTAGCTGGTGCCATGTTGGGAATGATCACTTTTATATACAGGGGTTGGACAAAATAATGGAAACACCAAAAATGTTGGCATCATAATCTTTGAACATGTTTTAAGCAATCAAAACTTGACATATGTTAAATTTTTTTTGTTTATTATTTTTATTTGATATGTTTAATCAAAGTAATTGTTTTATACAGATATTTAAACCAAAGTTGGTTATAATTTATAAAAATGGCAGATCTCTCAGACTTTCAAAGAGGCCAAATTGTTGGTGCTCGTATGGCAGGCGCTACTGTAACAGAAACTGCCCGAATGTTTGGCATTTCAAGAGGTACTGCCTCAAAAGTAATGACTGCCTTTAAAAGAGAAGGAAATACGTCCTCAGCAAAGCACAGCTGTGCCCGAAAGTCGAAGTTGTCTGAGAGAGACCACCTGACTCTAAATTGTTAGAAAAGCTCGCAAGACCACGGCTCCTAAAATCACTGCGGAGCTTAATGAATACCTACAGAACCCATTTTCGGCAAAAACTGTTAGTTGGGAGATGCACAAATCTGGATTCCACAGAAGAACTGCAATTAAAAAACCTCTGCTCTCAAAGACAAATGTTTCAAAGCGTTTCGAGTGGTGTAGAAACCACCAGAATTGGACCCTCGAGCAGTGGTAAATGTGATTTTCTCTGACGAATCATCGTTTACCTTATTTCTGACCTCCAGCCGAGTGTATGTTTGGAGACAGCCGAAAGAAGCATGGCGGGGGTTCTGTGATGATCTGGGGTGCTATTTCTTGGAAATCCGCCGGGCCAATGATTTCCCTTCATGGAAGAATTAACAGCCGAGACTATTTAGGAATTTTGAGCGACCAAGTTCATCCTATGGTTCAAAAACTGTTTCCGGAGAGGAATGCCATCTTTCAAGATGATAATGCCCCAATTCATACAGCTAGAATTGTTAAAGAATGGCACGAGGAACATTTTAATGAAGTTGAGCAGAAGCATCTGGCCACCACAATCCCCAGACCTCAACATTATTGAGCGTTTATGGGCATTATTAGAGATTCAAGTAAGAAGTCGATTTCTGCCGCCATTGTCTCTGGAACTGGAGGGGGTTTTAACTGAAGAATGGGCTAAAATTCCTTTGGAAACAATTCACAATTTGTATGAATCAATACCTCTTAGGAATGAGGCTGTAATTGCCGCAAAAGGTGGACCAACACCATATTAAAATGTATTTTGTTGGTTTTCAAGGTGTTTCCATTATTTTGTCCAAACCCTGTATGTTTTGAATAATGGTAATCATTAACAAACTGTACCCCTGTACACCTCTTATACCGTGGATGTCCATGGCAGGTTTTGTTATGTATGGAATGCTTGGGGGCCCAATGTAAAATTTGCACTGGGTCCCAAAGCTCCTTAGCTAGGCCACTGGAGCCGTGGAACCCAGTCTTTAAGCACAGCAGAGCCCACAAACATCCTAAGACGTTGGCCTTGAGTACTGTCGGGGATTTGTGCTGGTTGGTTGAGTTCTGGATATCTAGAAGTACTGTACTTTGGAAACTGAAATATAATGGGAAATACTGAGTGGCGCAAGCACACATTTTCTCTGGTGAGCAATCCTCAGGGAGCACTGTTCTGTTTTCCCTGCACAACCCCTTTAGCTTCTCTTCCACTGGACATTTCAGTAAATGGACAGACTGCTGGGCTTCTCCAAAGGCCAAAACTAGTTAGCACTGTGCCAACATTAACACATATTTCACTTATGACCTCCTTTAAAACACAGATAAGAGCACCAAAGTGAAGGTAAATCCAATGTTATCATTGTATGTTTGAGATTTTCATGGCATTAAAGAATGAGAAGTTTTATTTCTGCCATCTTGTTTGGAACACTTATTTCTGTCCATGTGAATGCAATCTGTATGTATACCATGTGACACACCCACATGTCACCTTTCTTTCAGCACCAATCAGATTTTGAGAAAATGATAATCAGGTACAAAGTCAGAGTTTACAGGCGGAGTTTAATCCTATAACATATGTGCAAAACTACTGTTTCTTGTAAGATTTGTGAGCAGTCATTCTAGGTTTGCCATTCAATACTTTCATCTATATTATAGTAATACAGACATGTACAGTAGATGTCTCTAATATAAGATAAGTTTATTATAATATAATAATAATTATAATCATATAATAATATAATATACGTTTTTCAAACCGCTTTTACTTATAATCCTGAAATATTTCATATACAGTATGTGACATAAGATATCCTATGCTCACCCCAACTTGAATAAATCTCAAATACCTTCTGTTTTGTATAGCTTTTTAGTAAGAGGGCTTTTTGGTTATGTTTAAGCCCTTACACACACCTAGGAGTTCTGGTTCACCATGAGCTTGCTGAGCAATCTGTAACTCTGGGTGTTACAAGTCTTACCCCATAGACCCACATTAGTCCATGACATGCACTGATGAAGACCAACCAGTCTACGTCCATGTTGGATTATTGTGGCTCTGTACAATTAACAAGATGACACATCATTGCATTCCAGTGGTTCTGCAGGTGTTTTGTTAACTATTTGCATATTCAGCAATGATGCATTGTGGGAGACATCATATGCTCACTCCAAACCTAAATAATTCGCAAATACCTTCTTTTTTAAGAAGGCAAACTTCTGTTTTGGACAAATGTGAAGGTGATACTAGCAGAGGTATACAATTATATTTTAAGCTTCATCTTATAGTTAGCCTTCAAATATTGATTATACAATTTTGTTTGGGCTTATCAAACCTCTGTATATTGAGGGCCAACCACAATATGTCGAAAGTATACAAGCTTTTAAGACAGGAGCACTCCCTTAAATAAAACATCAAACCTTTAATTCAATTTAAATTTAACATATCCAGTCAGAAATAATCAAATAACCGCAGTTAATGCAAGAGTTGTTAGTTAAAGTGAACCCGAGGTGAGAGTGATATGGAGGCTGCCATATTTATTTCCTTTTAAACCATAACAGTTGCCTGGCAGCCCTGCTCGTTTATTTGGCTGCAGCAGTGGCTGAAATACACCAGAAACAAGTATGCAGCTAATCTGGTCAGTTCTGACAATATTGTCATTGCATATGCTTGTTCATGGTCTAGGACTAAGAATATTAGAGGCAGAGGACCAGCAGGACAGCCAGATAACTGATATTGCTTTAAAATAAATAAATATGGCAGCCTCCACATCACTTTCATCTCAGGTTCACTTTAAGTGATGGCAGAGGCTTGGTGCACAGTGGTCACCAACAGCTGTTTAGTCCAATCATGTGTGCTTAAAGGGACAGATTCAAACAATAGGTTTTTTATATTGTATTTTTCAATATTGCATTTAATTTCAAGGAAAAAAAGAGGGGGAATGGGAAGGAAAGGTAGAGGAAAAAAGAAAATAACTAACTGTAAAAAAACAAAAGCTAAGCAGGGCCATATAGGAAAGTGCCTGAAACAATGAATTTGATTAAAAACTTTAAAGGAATTTTAGAATCAACTGATGGTAATAAAAGTCAAAGAATAGAGAACTATGTTACGTCAAAGACACAGAAAAATGTAAATCATATGACCCTGCAGCAGAGTGCGCTGACAGGTTCATATTCATAGCACCACACCTTCCCCCCCCATTCACTGACATACTCCCTGCCGGGCAGGAACTGTGTCACTGTGATTCTCGTCGGCATCCAGCTCCTTTGTTTACACTACGTGTGTCGCCCAGACAAGCTCCGTGTGTTAAGCGTGGTGCTTGTGGTCAGACCTTGCCAGGTCAGCATCTACTGCACCAGCGCGAGCGTCGCTGTCAATCAGTCGCACTGGGCTGGACCGCCTGTGCAGAACACTCCAGACAACATGAGAGTGAATGACAGCGGCGCTCATGCAGGTGCACTAGATGCCGACCTGAGGAGGACGGCATCTGAAACAGAGGGGATTCTTGGACTCCGGAGTTGTGGCGAGGGACATACCGGCTGCCAGGGCTGGAGGAAGCCCCAGGTAAAAAGATCTAATTTTTTGTTGTATCTCGGATGCTTCCTTTCAGCAAGTGTGGCGGGTTTTTTTTGTTGTTTTTTTTTTTTTCCTACAGCTCAAAAAAGCCATTTAGGGAGAGGTCCTGTACAGAGAGGTTCTTTGCTCCCTAAAGCTTCTGGCTGCCAGTGGAGAGCACCCTAATTGGCTGTAATTCTGAAGCAAGAGAAAAACACAATATTAATGTTATGGGTATTGTCAATTGAATGGTTCATTTTCAAGAAATGATTTGCATCTCACTGACCCATGCCAACTGGTATTTGCCTAAGTATCCAAGTGCCAGGCAGCAGCTCTTACACAGGCATCCCTGACTCCTGAGCACATCAGCATCACTTTACACTGACACGGCAGCCCCTGTTCCTGTCAACATCCAGCACCCAATTCAGGAAAGCACCATTCCGGAATAACCTGTCATTACACAGAATACAGGCACAGCAGCTGCTAAGCTGTTTATATACAGTTTTGAGACATGTCCACTCCACGTAAAAGTTTTTTTCTTCAACATATATGGACAAATAACCATTTTACTTCATTCAAACTGCATAAAAAGATAAAGGTGAAGTAATCCTATACAAATCTATGAAAAAAATGATTTTGTAATTACTCAAATAATTCATTATGTGTAATTTCCTTTCATGGATAAAGAAAGCCTCTAATACCTGGTATTGGTGCCTTCGGCAGAAACACATTGATGCCATCAGGAAGTACCAAAAGCATTCACAGAGTTCTCAGAGGTGGCAGCCAGGGGCCGAGGTTGATACACTTAACAGACATTGGCTTGCAGGAGTCAAGGCTTGCCCTCGGTAACCGGGGAAGGAGGGGAGGTAATGGGTTGGTCGAAAGTGGCAGGGGCCAAATGGGGGCAAAGTAAGACCCTCAGGGTCAAGAGGTGTCAAGGGCCAAGTTTAGCCCTCCGGGGCTAAGGTTGGCCTGCAGGGTCTTAAAGAGCCAGAGGTTAAGTTTGGCCCTTGAGAGAGCAAAGGCTGATGCTTGGAGGCTAGAAGTTGCCTGCAGGGACATGCTTTCCTCTTCAGGCTATAGAAGTTAGGATGCCAGCAGTAAAAACAAGCATTCATACAGTTTTCAGAGGCTGCTGGCAGTAACTGCAGTGAACCTAGAGATGACAAGATGGCCCACGGGGGACAACATTGACCCATGGGGCCGATGTTAGCCCTTAGGGACAAGGTTAACAGATGGCCCTTGGGGGGCTGAAAGTGGCACGCCATCTTGTTACTGCTATAGAAAGGGTGATGCCACCTGGAAGAAACAAAAGCATTCTCGGAGTTCTCAGAGACTGCTGGCAATAACTGCAGGGAACCAACAGATATTAGAAGGTAGCAGCCGTGGGCCAAGGTTGACACACGGTCCAAAGTTGACATGCAAGAGTCCCGGCTGGCCCTCAGGGGGTTGAAGGTAGCAGGGGCCAAAGTTGGCCAACAGGGGCCAAGTAAAGCCATTAGGGGTCAAAGGTGGCCAGGGCCAAGGTTGTCCCTCAGTAAAAGGAGAAGCAGAACCCATCTGCACCCAAATCAACAAAATGAGTCATGACCACAAAAATAGAGATAAAAATATATCTAATTTATTAGTACATATTAAAAAAGGTTATTTAAAGTGAATCATACAGTTTGGAGATCTGGGCAGCTATAGGGAAAGATGTTATACAGTGGTGTGAAAAACTATTTGCCCCCTTCCTGATTTATTATTTTTTTGCATGTTTGTCACACTTAAATGTTTCTGCTCATCAAAAACCGTTAACTATTAGTCAAAGATAACATAATTGAACACAAAATGCAGTTTTAAATGTTGGTTTTTATTATTTAGTGAGAAAAAAAACTCCAAATCTACATGGCCCTGTGTGAAAAAGTGATTTCCCCCCTTGTTTAAAAATAACTTAACTGTGGTTTATCACACCTGAGTTCAATTTCTGTAGTCACCCCCAGGCCTGATTACTGCCACACCGGTTTCAATCAGGAAATCACTTAAATAGGAGCTATCTGACACAGAGAAGTAGACCAAAAGCACCTCAAAAGCTAGACATCATGCCAAGATCCAAAGAAATTCAGGAACAAATGAGAACAAAAGTACTGTAATTGAGATCTATCAGTCTGGTAAAGGTTATAAAGCCATTTCTAAAGCTTTGGGACTCCAGCGAACCACAGTGAGAGCCATTATCCACAAATGGCAAAAACATGGAACAGTGATGAACCTTCCCAGGAGTGGCTGGCCAACCAAAATTACCCCAAGAGCGCAGAGAAAACTCATCCGAGAGGCCACAAAAGACCCCAGGACAACATCTAAAGAACTGCAGGCCTCACTTGCCTCAATTGAGGTCAGTGTTCACGACTCCACCATAAGAAAGAGACTGGGCAAAAACGGCCTGCATGGCAGATATCCAAGGCGCAAACCACTTTTAAGCAAAAAGAACATTAAGGCTCGTCTCAATTTTGCTAAAAAACATCTCAATGATTGCCAAGACTTTTGGGAAAATACCTTGTGGACCGATGAGACAAAAGTTGAACTTTTTGGAAGGTGCGTGTCCCATTACATCTGGCGTAGAAGTAACACAGCATTTCAGCAAAAGAACATCATACCAACAGTAAAATCTGGTGGTGGTAGTGTGATGGTCTGGGATTGTTTTGCTGCTTCAGGACCTGGAAGGCTTGCTGTGATAGATGGAACCATGAATTCTACTGTCTACCAAAAAATCCTGAAGGAGAATGTCCGGCCATCTGTTCGTCAACTCAAGCTGAAGCGATCTTGGGTGCTGCAGCAGGACAATGGCCCAAAACACACCAGCAAATCCACCTCTGAATGGCTGAAGAAAAACAAAATGAAGACTTTGGAGTGGCCTAGTCAAAGTCCTGACCTGAATCCTATTGAGATGTTGTGGCATGACCTTAAAAAGGCGGTTCATGCTAGAAAACCCTCAAATAAAGCTGAATTACAACAATTCTGCAAAGATGAGTGGGCCAAAATTCCTCCAGAGCGCTGTAAAAGACTTGTTGCAAGTTATCGCAAACGCTTGATTGCAGTTATTGCTGCTAAGGATGGCCCAACCAGTTATTAGGTTCAGGGGGCAATTTCTTTTTCACACAGGGCCATGTAGGTTTTGAGTTTTTTTTCTCACTAAATAATAAAAACCATCATTTAAAACTGCATTTTGTGTTCAATTATGTTATCTTTAACTAATGGTTAACGGTTTTTGATGAGCAGAAACATTTAAGTGTGACAAACATGCAAAATAATAAGAAATCAGGAAGGGGGCAAATAGTTTTTCACACCACTGTATATCAGCAAGCAAAACTCTTCACCATGGAAAATATCAACATAGCATGATGTAATATAGGTATGATTCCTGTGATGAGCCATGCAAGTAATTGGGCTAAGTAGCACGAACAGTCCCAAAGGATATTCCTATGAGGATACAAAGCAGGCCATAGTCAGCGAAAGGATGTTTTAGCAAGATCAAATGCAGAGTCCTTGTTGCAGGGATGCAAAATAGTGTAGTATCAGCGAAAGGCTGATCCAAAGTTCCTGTCCAGAAGCAGGCAACTGTATAGGCGTTATGTAAAGATGGTGCAACATAGGCATTGCTTGACTGTGTCCACAACTAGTTAATATGCAGTTTGCACACAAGACAGCGAAAGGCTGTAAGCGGTAGAGAACATTAAAGTGTACCCAGCTTGTGGATTTGCAGGCTGTATTCACCAAACAACACTGTAGATGTCCATATCATGTGAAGTATTCCATTCACAACTCCATAGTCATAATATCAGAATCAGTAGGACTCAATATGAGTAAATGTACATAGTCCCAATATGAGGCATATAGATAAGCCTCAACAATATGATGAAAATAAGCAGGCTTACGTATCTTTATGCAGGCGGGGCCTCAGCCTTCATAGATACAGGAAAGTCCTCCATAAGGAAATGCTTGTAATGCTGTGGTGTCTAAAGTCAGTTCCTAGTGAAGGAAGATGTCCCAGGAGCTGCCCAGACCTTGTCTACCGGTTTCGCCGAATGATTCGGCTCATCAGGACACAGACCGCAAGGTATGTATGTCAGGGTAATGTCTCCATGCGCCTTAAAAGGCGCTTACGTTGGGAAGGCCTGGGTCACATCACTTCCGTAGTTGCGGCTCCTGCGCTCCAACGTGGTCCGTCCACTCGGAACTGACGTAGTGGCGCACGCCCAATGCGCTCACGTCGTTCTGGATGGTAGCCTGGCAACAATAGGGGTGAGGCCAGAGGCCGGCCAGGAATGGCTGGCCACGCCTATTCCGTTCAGGGCCGGATTTGTACTTTCCAGCACCCTAGGCCGGCTGTCACCAACCGCTTTCCCCCAACCCCATTCTTTCCAACGCTGGCTAGTTTGAACGCCCCCTCTGTTTTGCTGCTTTGCCCCGTTCAACAAAGAAGCAGTGCATGCTCTGTCCACTCCATGTAATTTTGCGCTCCTGTCTGCATGCACAGCAGGCGATAGTGTTCTGGGCTTGCATACTTCAGAAATGATGCTCATGTATGAGCACTCAGCAGCACTTGTCAAGTACACATACCCATAACACTCCCTCGGCTCCTGTGCACATGCATACAGGAGCGCAAAATCACAAGGAGCCCCAGTGGACAGCGCTGCTTCTTTGTCCTCTGTGCTACTTGCTGCCGTCAGAGCCACAAACAGGGGACAGTGTAGCACAATGCAGAGAAGCCCATCCAACACAGAGAACAGGTAAGTAGAAGGATCCGACACTACACACACTGGCATAGGTGTAGTGTAATGCTAGGCACACATGATGCAATTTTCTGACAGATTTACCGTCAGGTCGATTATTTCCATCATGTCTGATCTAATTTCAATTTTTCGATCAATTTGCTGTTCACTTCTATGAAAAAACATTCAGAAAATTGATTGGAAAGCATATCGGACAATTGGAAATAGTCGATGTGACAGTAAATCTGTCAGAAAATTGCATTGTGTGTACCCAGCACAAGCTCAGGTGTACTTTACACAGTGACAATTTAGCACTTAAGACAGATCTTAAAATCAGTCAGCAGGAAGTTTTGTAACAGAATAACACTTTTTATTGGCTAACCAAAAGAACAACAGTGAGAGCCGTCTTCAGACTGTGTACAATATGTTAGGGCACACAGCTATATATACAGTCAGCGGGAGATGCATACATTGTTTTGTAAATGTAAATAAATGTAATACAGTTGTCATTCTGTTTCAAAACATCCTGCTTTCACTGATGGTCAACACAATACTTTGCTGACAAAAACAAGCCAGGAAAGAGTTAAACTGTAGCAGAAAGAATGTTGTTGTCATTCTCTAGGAGGAAAAAAAAAGCCATAAATTTGAGAGGTCTGAGGTCTTTAACCTCTTGAAGACTGCAGTGTCAAACCCCCCAAACGACCAGGCCTTTTTTTGCTTAAATGGCCACTGCAGCTTTAAGGCCAAACTGCAGGGCCGCACAACACAGCACCTAAGTGATCTCCCCCCCCCTTTTCTCCCCACCAACAGAGCTCTCTGTTGGTGGGGTCTGATCGCCCCCCACGTTTACTTTTTTTAATATAAATATTATTGTTAGTGATTTTTATTGAAAAATCACTGTTTGTTTACATAAGTTCCCTCCCTACCTCCCTCCCTCCCCGCAGCCAGCCAATTACGGCGATCGGCTGTCATAGGCTTCTGCCTATGAGAGCCGATCGCTCTCTTGTCCCCCAGGGGGACAGCCGTGTGACACGGCTGTCCCCAGTACAGCGCTGCAGCCGATCGCAGCGCTGTACACAGAAATAGACGGCGATCTCGCCGTCTAACAGTCTCCCGAGCGGCAGTAGCCGCTCGGAGACTGAAGGCGGGGCGGAGCTCCGCCCCCCAAGCAGGAGATGCGCGCGCATCATGCGCGCGATCTCCTGCATTAGCTGGCCCCAGGACTTTACGCCAATTGGCGTTAGGCGGTCCTGGGGCTGCCGCCGCGGCCACGCCCACCGGCGTGACGCGGTCGGCAAAAGGTTAACAGCACTGACCTAGTAATAAACTAACATCAGTCAGGGAGGGGAAGAGCTGCTAATTGCTGCCCGTGAATGTGTGCTGCATGAGAAAAACTAATCGGAACTCAAGAGTTCTGCTACTTGAGCCCATATATTTTTCTTCTCACAGCAGATTGTTTGTCCCCTCTCATCATACAGGTGACAGCAGATGCTGACTGCCATAACACACACTTTGCACAAGTGAGAGAGATGCAGGGATCTCTGGAATTCAGGCAGACCAGAGCAAAGCAGGAGAGGTGATTTACTTTGACATGTGACCTCTTATCTCTCCAAGTCCTGCGCCCTGCTGATTTTTATCGCCCTAGGCCTTGGCCTCTGTGACCTTCCCAGAAATCCGGCCCTGATTCCGTTGCCAGGCTAAGTGTCAGATCTGAGGGCGGAAGCAGGGTACGTGAAGGCAAAAAAAGGGGAAGGACAAAATCAAGGGGTAAAAGGAAGACATGTGAATAAGCATGCCCCGACATGTGTCCCTACCTGATACAAAGGACTCTTAAAGGGAAACCGTCCTGAAAAAGAGATACAAAGTTTAAATCAATTTTCCATGTTATATGAACACATTCTTAAAGGACTTACGAGGCCAAGTCCATCCAAAAAAATAAAAAAAAGTTAGCTACCTTGCTCAGCTTGTAAGGCACGGAGGACGCCGTCCGCGCCCTCCGTGCCGTTCCGCCTGGTCCCCGCCGCTGCACAGCCCCCCGAACGGTCCCCGACCGCGCGGCCCGGGTCGGGTTCCCCAGCCTGTACCAAGATGGCCGGCGGAGCTGGCCGCGGCTGCGCAGTCCGCATAGCCGCGAGTGCGGCTGTGCAGCTCTAAGGCCAACCCCCCGATCCACGCGTAACAAAATTTTCAGGCTTATTTCTTCTATCCTATAATTTCCTATACCTGTTCTAATGTGGTCTGTGTTACTGCAGCCTTTTCTAGTTGCACAGTGGCTGTGTTATCTCTGTTATATGATCTAATCTTCTCTCTTCTGTTGGCTCTGTTGGCTGAGGCTGGAATGTGTGGAATGTGCTGCACTGCTTGTCATTGGCAGAAGCTATACACACCCTCTCCCAGCTCTGCATGCGTCAGAGACTGAGCTACTCTCAAGCCTATCACACTCTAGTTAGAAGCCATGTCTTTTGTTTGTAAACACTGCCTAAAAATGGCAATTACAAGCCAGGATTGCAGCAAGGAGTGGCAGAAACAGCACAGAGGGGCCCAGGAGAACATAATGAATAGAATGGTATGCTTTTTATTGTAAGAATTTCAGAGTACAGATTCTCTTTAAGAAACCTCAATTCTAATTGTTATACTAAGTGATGCCAAAGAAAAGAAAAAAGAAGAAAGAATAATCATAAATATTTTTACAAAAAGTCTGCAAAGAATAAAAAAATCATTATGCAGACTTGTATCTGGGGAGCTGCCAGTGGCCCCACGGCCCGAAAAGACCCCTAAAAGTGGAGGGGGGATGAATCCCACCCAGTCCACATCCCCCCATACGGTTCACAAACCACACACAGGAGGGAGGGGGGAAGAGGAAGGGAGGAAAAGGGAATGGTGGGGGGGAGGGAGGAAAATATGGGAAATGAGAGGGGAAGGGAGAAAACAGGAAAAAAGGGAGGACCATGAATAATTACAAAAATCAAGCATATTTTAAACTGTCATTCAATCCCGGAGGTTTCGTGGCCTTAAGATTATAAATCCAGCGACATTCACGCTGCATCAAAATCTTGTCAAAATCGCCTCCCCTCAGGGGTGGATGTACTCTATCCACTGCACTGAAGGTTATAGTATTAGATGGATTAGATTTGCATGCTATTACATGTCTAGCGACAGGTGAGCCAAAATTATGGCTCTCCACGTCGTTGACATGCTCATAAATGTGGCAACGTAAATTTCTGGTGGTCTTGCCTATATAGAATTCTATAAAGGACATGGGGTTTGGGAAAAAAAACACAAAAAGAGCGCACTCAGCAGACTGATGATAAAAGGGAGACCAGTGGTAGACAGATCTCACATGATGTGGTGGCTGATATGCCCTTATGGGTATTATCAGCTTGCAGGCTTTTGTCCCTCTCAGACCAGGGACCAGGTCAGAAGCAGGCTTTTTGTCCAAAGGGATCCTGTGGCTTGAAGCAGGATATCAGGAGCAGCCGTCTGGTTTGTAGCCGTTGGTGTCTCTGCACTGGCAGTAACACCAGAGCTGCAGGCACCTGTGGGCTGTATGAGACTCAATGTTACAGCCAGTGCTGGGACACCAACGGCTACAAACCAGACAGCTGCTCCTGATATCCTGCTTCAAGCCACAGGATACCTTTGGACAAAGAGCCTGCTTCTGACCTGGACCCTGGTCTGAGAGGGACAAAAGCCTGCAAGCTGATAATACTCATAAGGGCATATCAGCCACCACATCGGGTGAGATCTGTCTACGACCGGCTGGTCTCCCTTTTATCATCAGCCTTCTGAGTGCGCTCTTTTTGTGTTTTTTTCTCCTACCCCATGTCCTTCATAGATTTCTCTGCCACTGCAAGTGGACCACACAGAGCAGCACCGACTTCCATCACCCAACACATCCTCTACATCAGGGGTGCCCAATAGGTCGATCTCGATCCACCGGTAGATCGCGAGCGCCTGATCAGTAGATCGCGGCCTCTGGGCCGCGTCCCATTTAATTTAGCAGCCAGCAGCTGTAGAACGCAGTTTCTGCTGCTGGCCGCTGATCGCGAAGGAGGAGAGAGCCTGGCCAATCAAGGGAGGAGAGGCGCGCAGCCATTCAGGGGAGCAGAGGCGCGCAGCCAATCAGGGGAGCAGAGGCACGCAGCCAATCAGGGGAGCAGAGGCGCGCAGCCAATCAGGGGAGCAGAGGCGCGCAGCCAATCAGGGGAGGAGAGGCGCGCAGCCATTCAGGGGAACAGAGCAACTCCATTCACGCTGCCCACCGGAGCCTCGGCTGAGGGAGTGAATACCTGGACGCCGCGGCAGGAAGAAACCGGCATTATACCCAGGTAACCTATACTGAAGGGACCTATACCTGGCTAACCTATACTGAAGGGACCTATACCCAGCTAACCTATACTGAAGGGACCTATACCCTGCTAACCTATACTGAAGGGACCTATACCCAGCTAACTTATACTGAAGGGACCTATACCCAGCTAACCTATACTGAAGGGACCTATACCCAGCTAACCTATACTGAAGGGACCTATACCCAGGTAACCTATACTGAAGGGACCTATACCTGGCTAACCTATACTGAAGGGACCTATACCCAGCTAACCTATACTGAAGGGACTTATACCCTGCTAACCTATACTGAAGGGGCCTATACCTAACTACATTTCCGGGGGGGGGGGGGGGGATGGGTGCATTTGAAACATCGGTAGATCTCCTGGCCTCGGCGAATTTTAAAGTAGCTCGCGAGGCGAAAAAGTGTGGGCACCCCTGCTCTACATATATAAGACTAATTTTATCCAGCTCGCTCCCGCTGTTCTCATTTTAGCACGGGGGTTTTTTAAGTTTATCTGTCTGTCTTGCCTATATAGAAGGTGCCACACATGCACCAAAGTACATATATGACGCCCTCCATGGCACAATTGATAAAATGTCTACTCTTAACAGTCCTGTTAACATGTGGGAAGACATTAAGTTAATGTAGGGACACTGATTGCAGGAGCCACACCTGTAGATTCCCCAGTAAGTGCATGAATCCCCACCCTTGGTAGTGACTCCTAACAAGTTTGTTAGAAATAGTAGGAGCTTTAAGAAAAGTCACCTTAGGTTTGTCTGAAACACATTGGCATATCCTCACATCATCAGTGAGAACATGCGAATGTCTCCTCAAAATCTTGTAGAACTGATCCTGCTGTTTAATTAAATGAGCAGGATCGAAACTTTCTGCATGTAATATTGTATTGGATGCTGTGGGCTTACGATACAATTTTGTAGTGATAGTGCCATCACTTCCCACCCTCACAAGAAGATCATGGAAGGGCAGTGATGACACATCATACAAACAAGTTAATTTCCAGTTCAGAGTATTACTGTTTAACACTTGGACAAATTCCAAGAGGAGCTCCTCCCCCCCTGTCCACAACATGAAAATATGGTCAATGTACCTGTGCCACACATCAATGTGGCACAGGTACTCGACAAGGTCATCATTTGCAAAAATCTCAGCCTCCCAGATACAGGTTAGCATACGATGGGGCACAAGTTGTCCCCATTGCTGTTCCCTGCACCTGGAGGTTATGGGAGGTGCCAAACACAAAATGATTATGCGTAAGTAAAAATTCCAAAAGTTGGAGAAGAAAAATAGAATGATCTTTTTTTGTGCATGGTAAAGTATCCAAATACCTAGCCACTGTGCTGAGCCCACCACAGTGTGGTATACTTGAATATAGGGCCTCCACGTTCAGCACAACCAGGAGGGACCCAGGCGGCGCACACACCCCATCAAGGACCCGCAGCATATGGGACGTATACTGTATGTAAGACGATAATGTCTGTACATGTTTTTGCAAATGAAAGTCCAAGTATTTACTGACATTTTCCATCAGGGAACCACAAGCCGATATGATCGATCTCCCTGGAGGGTGTACAATAGATTTGTGTAGAACGTCGAAACTATAGGATGTTGCACCTTAAGAAACGCAGCTGTTTGAGGAGAAATGACTCCATGACCCGCTGCCTGATCAATGATGGAAAAGAGCACCGCCTGGTCCCTTAGTACACTGGATGCAGAGGCCCTTGAGTACCATTCACGATTCTTCAGAATACGTAAGCACGTTTCCTCATATTGTTAATTGTCCATGACCACGATGTTGCCCATCTTGTCAGAGGGCTCAATCGTGATCTGTGACATTTGGGACAACTCCTGCAAAGCTTCAAGTTGAGCGGTCGTAAGGCAGGGGTGTTCCTAGGGTCCTTGGAGATCCAGGGCACTTGTGGGCACTAGGTGGGGGGTATACGTGGTCATGCAGTGAGTGGGCGTGGCCATGGGTGGGGCCAAATGTACATGAACTTAGCAGCGGTGTAAGCTACAGATAACGTGCCTACCCATCAAATATTGGATGGAGCCCCCTGTCCTTTATTTAGATAATTTACAATCAGTTTAGGCATAGATCAAAGATGTATACGCACATACAATTTTGATTGGGCAATCACTGACCAATTTTACCACCCCCATGCAATAAGTGGGCCAACAGACAATTAATTTGATGAACAGAACTAAAATTGGCTAATCAAAATTGTATGTGTGTACCAGGCTTACAGCTAATACTGTACATACTGAAAGTAGCATACAATACAGCTGGTTTACAATCAGTAAAGACACAGAGTAACACCTTATACTGTACACGCTGGAGGTAGATCAGCACACAGTGCAGGCAATAGAGAACAGCTGTACAGCTGTAGGCAGCAGAGATCAGCATACTGCAGCTAGTTTACTATCAGTACAGACACAGAGTAACAGCTTATACTGTACATACTGTAGGCAGCAGAGATCAGCACACCGCAGCTAGTTTAGTATCAGTACAGGCACAGAGTAACAGCTTATATAGTACATACTGAAGGCAGCAGAGATCAGCACACACTGCAGCTAGTTTACTATCAGTCCAGGCACAGAGTAACAGCTTATACTGTACATACTGGGATAGCAAAAGATCAGCACACACTGCAGCTGGTTTACTATCAGTACAGACACAGAGTAACAGCTTATACTGTACATACTGGAGGTAGAGATCAGCAAACACTGCATCTAGTTTATTATCAGTACAGACATAAAGAAACAGCTTTTACTGTATATACTGGAGGTAGCATAGATCAGCACACACTGCAGCTAGTTTACTATCAGTGCAGGCACAGAAAACCGCTTATACTGGACATATTGGAGGTAGCAGAGATAAGCACACAGAGACAGCACAGCACAGCAGACAAGCCCAGCCAGTCCCAGGTGCTGTTTGGCTAGTGGCTACTACTACTGGGCTAGCTGCAGGCTGGCTGGCTGTGTGGCTAGCTGGCTCTGGCTGCATTCTCCCCCCCCCCCCAACCCCCCACCTGGCTAGTGGCTACTACCACTGGGCTGGCTGCAGGCTGGATTTGTGGCTACCTGCTGGCTCTGGCTGCACTCTCTTCCCCTCGCCCCCCCACCACTTGCAAATTGCTGGCTGCCAGTGCCACTTACTGTAAATGTTGATTTTTCTTTTGGCTGCTGCAGGCTGCCTGGTGGTCTCAGGCATCTGGCTCACTGGCTGGCTGCAGGGCAAGTACCTTGCTTGTTGTCCAAAGGTGAGGTGGCCTGTGGCTGTGTTGTGGGTCCAAATCTGGCAGCGTCAGGCCAGGGAGAGGGTGTACTAGTGTCCAGTGTCCGGCGTCAGTCACTCTGGCAGTGGCACAAGACCTGGCACCAGAGTGGCACTGTGGGCAGTGGTGAGGCGTTCTGGCTGTGTGTGAAGTCACTCTGTGTGGACGCCTGCTGGAGTTCCTGTGCCTGGAGGATGCAATCTGGCAGCGCAGCCACTGGCACCTGTGGGTGGTGGGTGACGGTGGGTGAGGTCTGGCTGGTCCGTGGCGGCTGCAGGTCAGCGCAGGATCTGATTTGGTGGGTGCAGAGTGCGGACGCCGGCTGCGCCAGTATGACGCCATGTGCTGCTGGGTCAGACGCCGTGCAGAGGGTGGAGCTACTCAAGCTCCACGGCTCCAGCCCCCTGCCTTTTCACCAAACTCCACGCCCCCTGCCAGGTGCTCCGCTTCTGATTGGGACAGGGGGCAGAAGCGGATGTCGCAAAGGCTGTCGGGGGCTGAAAGATGATGGCGGCCGCGTTAACTGATAAATTCGGGGTACTTGTGTTGGGCACCCCTGTAAATAGATTAGGGGCACCCTAAGTACATGTTCAGGGCACGGGCCCCCCTAAAATAGCGACGCCTCTGTTGTGGGGTTTTCTCCACCTCTATGAATATGTACAGAGTCCAGATCTTTCAGCACCATTTCCACAAACACACTCATCCTGGGACTTGCTGAAAGGGAGGGAAAGTAACGTGATTTGTTTTTAAATTTGGTTTTGTCTAGCTCTGTTTGTATAGGGTCTAGTTGCTCTTCAGGAATATAACCCTCTTCCCATAGAGCAGTCAAGTCCCGAAGAGCCCTATAATCCTTTTTTTTGAGAAATCTTTCTTCTTTTTTCTTTTCTTTGGTATCACTTAGTATAACAATTAGAATTGAGGTTTCTTAAGTTAAAAACTTTAAGAATGTGTTCATATAACATGGAAAATTGATTTAAACTTTGTATCTCTTTTTCAGGACGGTTTCCCTTTAAGAGTCCCTTGTGTCAGGTGGGGACGCATGTCAGGTTATGCTTATTTAGGTCTTCCTTTTACCCTTTGTTTTTGTCATTCACCTTTTTTTGGCTTAGCGTACCCTGCTTCCACCCTCAGATCTCACACTTAGTCTGGCAAGGGGATATTTGATTCTGAAATAATGCTACAGAGTGTATTTTTCACTATGAACTGAGAAAATAAAAGTATTTTTAATGGTAAAAATCAATCTCATTAGCTCAGAAAACATATTCCCATTCACCAATTAGTGCTGCATCAGAGCAAGCCCAATCCTGCACAGCACTGCTTCTGCTACAAGACGTATATCTACTGACTCGTGGCTTAGATGAAGGCACAGAGGAGGTAGATATACTGTAGGGGTGGATAAAGTGGTTAAAGTGAACCTAAAGTCAGGATGAAAAAATGAGTTTAACTCACCTGGGGCTTCCCTCAACCCCCTCAGGCTGATTGGTGCCCACGCTGACTCCAACAGATGTCCCTGGACCGGCCGGCGGCGACTTCCGGTTTCACCGTCACCGGCCGACAGGCTGGGAACGCGAGTGATTCTTCGCGTTCCCAGACAGAATAGCGCCCCCCTATGCTGCTATTGCAGCCTCCCTATGCTGCAATAGCAGAATAGGGGACGATATTCTGGCTGGGAACGCAAAGAATCACTCGCGTTCCCAGCCTGTCGGCCGGTGACGGCGAAACCGGAAGTCGCCGCTGGCTGGTCCAGGGACATCTGATGGAGTCAGCGTGGGCACCGATCAGCTTCAGGGGGCTGAGGGAAGCCCCAGGTGAGTTAAACTCATTTTTTCATCCTGACTTTAGGTTCACTTTAAAGAGAATCTGTAGTAAGTAAACATACCAGTGCGTTAGGGGACATCTCCTAGTACCCTCTGTCACAATTTTGCCGCTCCTCGCCACATTAAAAGTGGTTAAAAACAGTTTTAAACAGTTTGTTTATAAACAAACAAAATGGCCACCAAAACAGGAAGTAGGTTGATGTACAGTATGTCCACACATAGAAAATACATCCATACACAAGCAGGCTGTATACAGCCTTCCTTTTGAATCTCAAGAGATCATTGTGTGTTTCTTTCCCTCTGCAGTTCTCATGCACTGAAGTTTCAGGCTGCTTGTTTTTCTACTGCAAACAGCTTTGCCCTTGTCTGTAATTCTTCAGTATGTGAAAGCCCAGCCAGCTCAGAGGACGATTTATCCAGCATGTAAAAGATAAGAGAGAAGAGAGAAGCTGCTCTAATGTAAATAATACACAGGCAGTGTGCATAGAGGGGCCTGGAAGGGTGAGTTCATAGCAGAACCACAACACTGAAGAACTTGGCAGCCTTCCAGACACAGGCCGACAAGTCTGACAGGGGAAAGATACATTGATTTATTACAGAGATAGTAATAGCAGAAAGTGCTGCAGTAAGCCAGAACACATTAGAATAGCTTTTGGAACTTGTAGGATGATAAAAAACAGGATGCAATTTTCGTTACTGAGTCTCTTAAAGCTAAATTTTCAGCATTTTACCATTGAAAAAGTACCCAAAAGTTGCTGAAAAAGTACTATTAAATTTATTTTGAGTATTTTTTAGCTTGCTGGCGGCCTCCCTGGTGTTCAATTTCCCCAGGATTTCTGAGCAAAAAGTGATAAAATTTATTTGTAAAACTTTTTTTTCCTGTAACGTGCCAAAATATGTCAAGCAAGGGTCTAGTATACAGTGCAGGAGAGTATTGATGTGTATGCAGGTTTATACTGTTCACAGCATGTTTTTATGGATGGATCTATCTGTCCATATCGCTAGGGAGGTTAGAATACCATTTATGACAAGTTGTGAAAATAAAAACTCAAGAGAAAAAGTTAATCGCATATGGGCCTAAGGCCACATACACACATCAGACCATAGTCTTTTGAAAATGAAAGATCACAGACCAATTTTACCCCCTTCCATGTAGTATGAGAGCCATACCTTCACAGTATTTTCCATGGAGTTGAACTCCCCATCCGAAAAAAAAACTTTGCAAGATGCTGCACACACAGATGCTGTACAGACACAAAAGATCAGTATCTGCAAAAGATCTGTTCCTGCCAAAGGTCCGTTCCTGCAAATTGCATTCATAGTCTATGAGATCTGCAGATCACCATACACACCTTGTTTAACTGACATTCATCTGCAGATCAGACAATCATCTGCAGATCTGAAAATCCATCCTGGTGGATCTGATCTGCAGATGAATGTCAGGTAAACAAGGTGTGTATGGTGATCTGCAGATCTCATAGACTATGAATGCATTTTGCAGGAACGGATCTTTTGCAGGAACAGATCTTTTGCAGATACTGATCTTTTGAATGTGTACAGCATCTTTGTGTGCAGCATCTTGCAAAGATTTCTGTCTGATGAGGAGTTCAGCTCCATAGAATAGACTGTGTAGGTATGGCTCTCATACTACATGGAAGGGGGTAAAATTGGTCTGCGATCTTTCATTTTCAAAAGACTATGGTCTGATGTGTGTATGAGCCTTAAGTCTCTGGCAGGGCCCTCCCCCCTAGTGTTTCCAGCTTGATCATGCAACCTCACTGTCGGACATGCCTCATAGGGACTAGAACATATTATTTTTACTAAAAACAAAAATCTTGATTTTTGTTGAGAGCTTATTCTATGTTTTACTTTGTATGTTAACCCTATTTATCTATTGTCCAGAACAGCGGGGGGGGGGGGGGGGGGGGCCCCAACAGGCAAACATTGGCCCAGCACCTTCGGCCCCCACCTGCCATGTACGCAAATCTGTAGGTTCCCTGCATTTCCTGCCAGCAGTGAGAACTCTGAATGCTTTTGTCTCTTCCTGCTGACATCAAACCTCTTATAGCAGTAACAGGAAGGCATGCCACCTTCGGGCCCCTGGGGGCCAACGTCAGCCCCGCACTTTCCACCTTCAGACTGCCACTTGCCGCTTATCTTCAGTCCCTGCCTGTAACCTTCTCATATCTGTAAGTTACCTACAGTTACTGCAAGCAGTCTGAGAATTCAGTGAATGCTTTTGTTCCACATTGGCAATTTTTGTGTCTGCTTGGCGAAGGTGAGTCCTCTACTGCCTCCTCATGTTTTCAACATTTTTACCGTGGAGGAACACTTTAAATTATTTTAGCAGCTTAGGGAAGTCTTGTATAAAAGTTATGATTATATTAGTGGAGGAAGAGGAGATTTATTTTGCAGGAGGTATGAAATACTTTTTGTATTGGATGAGCTTTTTTGTTCAGCCCTTACTTTACAGTACATCCATTTCATGCCCTCCACCATAGTAAGTGCTCCCTTCGTTATAATGGGTTTAATCATTTAGGCCTCTTTCACAGTGCGATGTTAAAGTCGAACGTTAAACAACATTTAATGCCCCATTCACCGTGCACACCTTGTGTTGGTGACTAACGCTGCACGTTACGTGAAAGTACTGCATGCAGTGCGGTATACACGTTATTAGCTGCGTTGGACTGTTTGCACATGCTCAGTAATGACTTGGAAACATACTTTTCATTGCCTGTATGCTCTACTGCAAAGTTCCCCAACCCTGTCCTCAAGGCCCACCAACAGTGCATGTTTTGTGGAAATCCACAAAAGGTATTTAATCAACTCTGCTGCAACACTAATTACTCCACCTGTGATTGTGTGTGGTTTCCTGCAAAACAAGTACTGTTGGTGGGCCTAGAGGACAGGGTTGGGGAACTCTGCTTCTACTGTATGCGACCATAATGGGTCATTAAGTTGCATTGCGACTTTTTTGGGGCATTGCGTTGTAACTTTAATTTTATCACATACTTAAGGAGCACTTGCCCTTTGGTAGTCAGTGCCAAACAGTTGATTGCTGTGAGTTATTTTTATCTAGAACATATTCCTCCTCTTCCATTTATTTTCCTGCCTAGCTTCTTATCTGAAGCAAGATCCCCTGCTCACTTGTGTTTACAAGCAAGGCTGAGGTGACTCAGTGATTGGAGGAGAGGAAAAAAAAAAAAGAGTGCAGTTCCTAGTATACACCTCAGTGGGGGTGTCCGAAGACTGGGAGGAGGGCAGCTAATGAATACACAATGAGCAAGAAAAGGGAGGGGGGGGGAAACAAGAGTCAGGGAGGATATGATGTCAGCATTAGCTTGGCAAAATGGCCACTGCCTAGAATTGGATTTTCTGCTTTTCCTTTATAAAATTCACAGGAATCATTACGTGGATAGTACAATACATCCGTTATGTAAGTAGAAGTAGTATTTATCTACTTATGTGTTTTTTTTATTTCTAGGTTAGCATGGGTGTCGCTTGTTCTTTAAAGGACAACCGAGGTGACATGTGACATGTGACATGATGAGATAGACATGTGTATGTACAGTGCCTAGCACACAAATAACTAGGCTGTATTCCTTTTTTCCTTCTCTGCCTGAAAAAGTTAATCAGGTATGCAAGTGACAGTTTCAGAGACAATGAAACAGTAAAAACTTAAAAACTAGATTTAAAGGGAACCTTAACTGCTGCGGAAAAATAAATTCACTTACCTGGGGGCTTTCCCAAGCCTCCTGCAGCCGTCCTGTGCCCGCGCCGGTCCTTCGGTGCCCTCCGGTCTCCCTCCGCCGCTGAGTTTCGATTTCGGACGACTGCCAGTCGTCCTGGGGCCTCTTCCGCATTCCTGGTCGTAAACTGCAGTAAAGCGCGTCCGCATGACGCGTTTGGCGTCATGCGATGACGCGTTTGGCGTCATGCGGACGCGCTTTACTGCAGTTTACGACAAGGAATGCGGAAGAGGCCCCAGGACGACTGGCAGTCGTCCGAAATCGAAACTCAGCGGCGGAGGGAGACCGGAGGGCACCGAAGAACCGGCGCGGGCACAGGACGGCTGCAGGAGGCTTGGGAAAGCCCCCAGGTAAGTGAATTTATTTTTCCGCAGCAGTTAAGGTTCCCTTTAAATATAAAACTGTGGGATATAAAAACCAAAAAAAAGTCATATTTAGAAGGAGGACAGATAATATTGTTTTTGTTATCAGTTTATTTTCACCTCGGATATTTTAAGATAGTGCCCCTTAATTATAGTGCTAAAAACTTTATTGCCATGCAATGTGAAGCCACACCTGTTAAACCTGCTTAAAGTTACTGCTTGATTTATGCTTCCTTGTGGTCTGTTGCATACACATCTTTAGCTCTGGTCTCCCACTTATTGGTTCATTGCCACAAGATGGTCATGTGCCAACAGTTACATTACCATTGTGCTAGTAGTGAACAATAGGAATTATCAATGTGTAGCAAATAATTCCAAGTTCATGCAGGATCATGTACCTTTAGTAAGCAAATTGATGCAGCTTGGAGAGACCTGATTAATCCATTTCAAGCTGCATAAATTTACATACATAATCCTGCATGAACTTCCCTCATGAACAAGCAGAGAGGCAGGAACTTGGAATAGGCAGTCAATGAGTGAAGACAACTTACAGGAGCCCAGGAAGTACATGTAAAACTTTCTCTACCAGCTGAGCCTCCTGAATCCTCTCAATGGAGGGAAACTCCAAGAATCCCTGCAGGGCTCTCATAGACTGTCCACCTCACTGATGCTGTATGTGTAACAGGGCTGGTATTTGGAGATGGCCAGGAATCTGGTTTTCAGCAACAGATAGTGAGGGAGATCCTCACAATTGACAACAAAAATCCATTTTAATGACATGTATACACAGCCCCTAGACCACGTATGTTGTGGTTCCTCTTTCTTGTGCTGCAGCAGCCGCATTCCATGTGCAGCCCCCTCTTATACTGTATGTGTATCATTCATGTACTGAATCCCTTTTCTTTCAGGGACATCTCCCTTGAGCATCAGTTCCCCTTTTCATGTATTGCTCCCCATTTTCAGTCACTTCTTTCATATGTAGCAACTGCTCTTTTATGTCCAGGTACCCTCTTTGGCTGAAGCCGCCCAAGGCCCAGACCTTTGTGGCCTTTTCAGGAATACAGCACTGTGTATAAACTAATGATGTCGGCAGCCCATGCTCGGTTGTCATGCCACTCTGCAAAGCAAGGCCTTTGAATGTGGAACTTTAATCAAGGTCCAGGTTCAGAATTTGAAATTATTGTGGAGTTCAATTAGGTGCAACCTTAATTGTACATACAGTGCATTGGCACCTTTTTAGGACATTTGGCAGTTTCCTTCTCCAGTTTGGCATAAGAGTATGCAAGTTCTGAAACTCAGCCGGCTGTGAACTATACACACAAATTCCAAAACAGAGCTCATTTATCTCTATCTGGGGTTATGTCAAGCATGGCTGATGAACATAATTGAGATTAAGGCCTCTCTTCCACAGACTGCTGAGCTGTGTGCTCAGCAAGCAGTTACTAGGCAGCAGTGAGCAGTTGTGAGAGTTTGAGAGGCATTTCACTGCCTATCAACAGTCCGTGGAAAATAGGCCTTACTTGGACCAAGGTTTGTTTTGTGACAGTGCATTTCAGTACAAGTTAATTTACCTCATGGAACTCTGGTTGTGAAGCCCTGCCTTTGGCCTGGAACCCACTACAAATCGCAAATAGCTAGCACAATTGCTAAGGTTTTTAATTAGCGCTTTGTAAGCAATTTCATGCACGTTTCAATGCGCTTTTGGGAACAATTTTAAAAAGTGCAAGCTTTTTGCCATCAATTGTGTAGCGATTTGCAATTTTAATTCTGATACATTTCAATCTCTTTTTTTTATTTTATTTTTTTTTACAGTTTGCAGTACTTCAAAATCACACTCAAATTGCTATGTGTAGCGATTGAGAAATTTGCCATCGCTTCAATACATTAAAGCGCAAGCGCTACCAAAATGCTGCATGCCCTGCGATTGTGATTTTGCTAATCGCAATCGATACTGTGGAATTTGTTACATTTAGTTACATTGTCAGAGCATTTGGGGGAAAGCGCTAGCGACTTAAAGTGTTCCCTAAAAACGAGCCAAAAAAAAAAAAATCCTTCTAGTGGGTTCCAGCCCTAAGGCCTCTTATCCACAGACATCTGAACTGCTCGTTTGTCTGCCACCTTTGACTGCCATTCGTTATTGGGCAAATTCACACTATCACCATCACTCCACAGGTCAGCAGACCTTGACCTGTATGCCGGTGCTGGACTCCAGCAGGTACACCACTCCTGCTAACCCAACTGCAGACTGTAGAACAAATGGAGACGGCACTCACAAGGCTTCTTAAACACTGTATTGACAGCTGACAGAGCACAAGGTACACAACATGTTTCTGACGGAGCCCTTCCTCCGGTGTCGTACATGACATGTTTCGGGCGGCGCCATTCCTAAGGTGTGAGGAAGGGCTCTGCCCGAAACATGTCGTGTACCTTGTTTCACTCTGTCACTGTCAATACAGTGTTTAAGAAGCCTTCTGAGTGTGGTCTCCATTTGTTTTAGGACTACCATTCGGGTGCACTTTAAATGCAGCCGAATGGCAGCGGATGTAACACAACAAGTGCCAAGAACTGACACGCGGCAGCATTTCCATGTGGCATAAAACAGTCTCATGTCAAGCACTAGCAAGTGCCCAGCGGGTGGACAGGAGTAGCTGACGGGTGGCTAATTCACCTGTTAAATGCTCATGAAAAACAGGCCTAAGACTTAACTCTTAATAAAAAGATTGATCTTTGTTCAATTGCTTGTCCAGAGTTCATACCGTATGCTGGAAAACTCCATTTCATTGCGCTGAGACAGCTCTGCTCCCCCACACAAGTATAAAGGAGTCGATAGTCAGGCATAATAAATAGCAGTAAGGCTAGGTTTGAAGTGTGACATTGCATTAAAGCAGGAACATAACAGAATGTAAATGTTGAACCAAACATTACATCGCATACAGTGAAGCCTACAATCAATGAAAGTTATGCTTCACTGTTAACGCACACTTTATGAAGTAACGCAATGCATGCAGTGTGTTGGGATGCCGCACTGTGATTGCTGGATAGGTGGTGAATTGCAGCGTGGCAAGCTGTGTTGCAAACTGGCCATTGCGCCACACCACTGTGAATGTAGCCTTTAAATATTGATTTATATAGTGGCAACACATTGTATGATGCTGTACAGATAAAGAATTCACAGACAAGTTACATAGATAACAAAGGGGTATATTTATTTTAGGAAAACATTGCTGGTCTTTGAAAAAAGAAAATTTGATTGTGAAAAAGCTATTACATTCCCTACACAAAGGTTAGTGAAAAATTGTGCCTAGATTTCAAGGTTATTATAGGATAATCATGAAGATACAATGATATGGATTCAGTCAAGGTCACAAAAGCAGTATAATCCACTTGGGAAAATAAGAAATCCAGGGTTGACAAAATATACCAATATACCACTAGATCTTTAGACCACACCATAGATCGTTTCCTGAGAACAACGGGCACAAAGATAAAGAAATAAAATTATATTACTGCTCTATGAAATAAATGGCATATTGCAACCTCCATATGGCATATCTATTATTATCCAAGACTATCCCGTCGGCAAACCCTTAGTGCATTGTCACCCTGTCAGGGTGTTCCCACAGCAGTTTTGCAATTTGTTTGAAATCCCCAAAAAGCTGTGTGCAGCATTTTTGAGGAATTGTGCTTAAAGGAATGTTTTCTTTGCAGTGCAAACCAGACCTAAAGAAAGTGTGTAGTGTGATGTGTGTACATCGACGCGCAAACTCTGAATTTTGTTTTAACTGCGCAGGAGATTTGGGCGCAGCCGGCAGGATCATAGACCGTAATAGGAACTACGGCTGCACACAGAGTAACATTGGCGCCGTCAGAAGACGGAGCTGAAGTTACTTTTAAAACACTGTAATTCGGCCACCAGCAATAGCTGGCAGCCAAATTACATCATTCATTAGAATAAGGGAATAAGGGTATAACACCTTTGTTGAATATCCTTGAGCGCTTAATACTATACTTAATACTATAGTATATAAAATTGCATCATTCCCCACGTGGACCCAGGGGGGGGGGGGAATATAAATTAACGCCACTGGAACTTATGCAGCAGCGGGATAAGCCATATATCGGCTGTATCCTGCGCCCAAGTCTCCCGGTGGAGATTTCATTCGTACGCACTCTCCTTTAAATTAAGACACTGAGCAGACAGTTCCCACCTTTCTGTTCTGCTGCTCAATCAGCTTAGCTACCTAACAGGGATGGCTGTGGGGTGAGCACTGGCGAGTTCTAAAAATTGGGCGATGGAACTGCCATTGCATAGGGCACCATATGTCCACCTAGGTCATGTGAACTGTAAGTCCAGCCTACTCATGTAGTGAGTGACTATAGATAGTCAATGAGGTGCTAATTGTATTAAATTTGCACACAAGCCAAAACTATATTTACTAAAGTATACCTGAGGCTATTGTATTTTGATAAATGCTTTAATAAACACTTGATTCACACAAGTGTACCTGAGGCAGTTTAGTGGGCAAAAATGGAAAACAGAGGCATGTTACCATCTATAAGACATGCCTCTGGGTCCCCTAAGCACCACTCTGTACCTCCTACTCCCCGCAGCCAGCTTGTTTGCAATCACATGGGCAACTAACAGGTGGTGAATTCTTCCCCGCCAGCAGCTCTCCTGCACCGGGCAGATGCTTGCTAGCACTCTGTGCTGGACAGGCAGCTTCCCCCCTATAGGGTCAGATCTGAGCAAGGCCAAAGCCATGCTCAGACTTAAATGGCGCATTCCTCTGCTGCCAGGTAACACCACCACATGTAGTAACATGTGTGGTGGTTACTACCACTGCAATTCGGCTGCAAAGAAATTGCCCCCAAATTGCACTGGCAGGCTGCAAACGGTATGCTGAACTGCTGGGCAAGCACACACACAGTTCAATGTGTAGTTAGTAAAAGGACAGAAATTTTGAAAAAAAAAAAAAAGTCACATCAAAAAGTTTCTTGAAAAAAGGTCAATGCAACTTTGATACAAAAAAAAATAAAATAAAAAAAAATAAAAAAAATACAAAATACAAAACAATGAAAATGTTTTTTATCCAAGGGATTCGGTCTTCAGGACCCATAGCAAAACACATCAATAGATATTTCCTAGAAAAATTGAAGGCCCGAAACCCTTGGATAAAAAGCATTTTTTAAGAATTTATCATTCGTTTTTTTTTTTGTTTTTTTTTTTATTTTTTTGTATCAAAGTTGTATTGACCTTTTTCAAGAAACTTTTTGATGTGCCATACTTTCTTTTTTACAAAATATCTGTCCTTTTACTAACTACACATTGTATGGCAGGTATGGTGGATCACCTTGTCAGGGACATTTGCCTTTTTTCCTCTCTAAAAAGGTACAATCCCAAATATATATTGACAAGCACACAGTTCAGCCTCCCATCTGAAAGAGGCTGAAGCGGGGAAGGGGAGTTCTTAGTAGAAGAGGTACTCCTGAGTAAAAATGCTCCTTCCCTGCCTCCCAGAGCAACCGCTTTTTTATGCTGAAGACTAAACTGCTGGAAAATGGGTGATAGGAATGGCAACAAGGGGCTTTACTTGATCCAGCTAGACCTCCAGATCAGGAAGATTTCATTTTTATTAAAAAAAAAAAAAAAAAAAAAAAATCTTAAACTGGGTACACACGGTACAATTTTCCCTCAGATCGAACAGATAATTTTCGATCAGTCCGGTCGATAAAGCGGCTGAATTTGGGTAGTTAATGCAAAAATCGATCGCATTCTCGGGAGCAATTTGGATAACTGCACACGATGCAACTTATCAGCTCACCTGTCGATCTGATGGAAAATTGTACCGTGTGTATGAGGCTTTAAAAGGGAAGGTTCACGCTGCTAATAAAAACAAAACAAAACACTGCACTCACCTGGGGCTTCTTCCAGCTCCTGGCAGTCGATCGGTGCCCTCGGCGCAGCTCCTCTCCCTCCGGGCATCCAGCGGTGAAGGTCGGCTTCTGTGCACTCCACGGCGGGGGGGGGTCCACGTGGTGTAGAGACGTCATCGGGTCTCTACTGCGCAGGCATAGAACTACTGTGTCTGCGCAGTAGAGACCCGATGACGTCACGTACACCACGTGACCCACACATGACGCCGACCCATAAGCCTCTGCTTCTTCACCGCTGGACGCCCGGAGGGAGAGGAGCTGCGCCGAGGGCACCGATCGACTGCCAGGAGCTGGAAGAAGCCCCAGGTGAGTGCAGTGTTTTGTTTTTTTAGCAGCGCGGATCTTCCCTTTAAGGGCAGTTTTCACTAGAAGCATGCAAATTCCCATGCTATTCTCCGGTCACTGACTCACATGCAAATTTGCATATGTACACATCCATTTTATTTTACATGGGAATTCACACGAGCAAGCACTTTTTTTCAGGTTTTTGTGTTTCTATTGACATTTACAAAAACACTTGCGAAAACGTTAAAAAAAATAAAAATAAATAAATAATCACATGCGGCGTCCAGAAACTTATGACACTGTTCACTTTTTTCTGGATGCAAATTTTACATATAATGGAAACCGATCCATTGAAATGAATTGGTGAGTTTGTGTGAATTTGCTGTACACAAATTTGCATATCTAGTGGAAATGGGCCCTAATATCCTTTACAAAAGTGATGCTTAGAATTTAATGAACATAACTACTGTGAAGATTTGAATTTCTCTTAAAGCGGACCTGAACTCTGAACCCGCAACTGCATTATTACCTTTAAAGAAAAAACATGTCAAATCTGTAAAGTATCTACCTCCTGCTTCAATGGAAGCAGACATATTAGCATCCTGTGTTTACCAATTAGCTTCTCTGCAGTGGCAATCAGCTGACACAACTGAGATCAAATTACAGTTGTGATCATAAATAGGGGGGCTTCGACAGGCTAAACTCTCTAAATACATATAGGATTTATTTCTCTAGGTTTACCTTCTGTCCTGTGCAAGAGTTCAGGTACAATTTGACAAATATATCAATGGTCATACCATTTGTTAGACATACAGTAAAATTATGAGCAATGCCATGTAATCTTTAGCAACCATTATTTAGGTCACACTGGAGAGGACAGAAACTTTCAGAATTGTACCATCTAAGGATAACATTTCAAATCATTGGCCACAAAAACACATAAGCACCCAACCTGTCAACATACTGTGGCGTAACCATTTTCCTACCACAGGTTATCACTACTTATCACACCAAAATGATCTATATATTGTTCGTTGCTGGACAAACTAGGCTTTCTTTGGGTGGTACTTTTGCCAAGATTTTTTTTTATCATTTTCTATGCATTTAAAAAGGGAATAAGAAAAATAAATGTTGAAAAAGTAATTTCTCAGTATTCAGCCATAGTTTAAAAGGAAAAAAAGTGGTACTGCAGATAACACTCACACATTTTACTTGCCCATTTGTCGAGGTGACTACATTTAAATGATGTCCCTAGTACAATGTATGGCGACAATATTTTGTTTGGAAATAAAAAAAAGGTAAATTTTTTCATATTTTGGTTTCTTTAAACTACACCAATAATTCAAGCTCTTATTTGTGTAAAAATACATAAAATAGTAATATACCCTCATGACATACATATTCAAAAAGCAGAGTCTCTAAAGTAATTTTTTTTTAAATGCTGTCACTGTTTTTTTATTTTTTATAAGTGCTTTATTTTGTTAACTATGGGGGAGGTGGGTAGAAGTAATTAACTAATGGAAGAATTTTTAATTTATTTTAATGTATTTTACGTCTTTACTTTTTGTCAACTAGATGTCACCACACTATCCTGTGTACTAAACAGTACAGACGTAACATGTAACGCAAGTTTTTGCTTTCATTTTGTGAATGACCAGAGGCATTTTCTTTCTTATTATTTAGTATTTATATAGCGCCGACATCTTATGCAGAGCTGTACATTATATATATTGTATTGTCACTAACTGTCCCTCAAGGAGCTCACAATCTAATCCCTACTATTATCATATGTCTATGTATGTATGTATGTATTATGTAGTGTAAGTACTGTAGTCTAGGGCCAATTTAGGGGTGAGCCAATTAACTTATCTGTATGTTTTGGGAAGTGGAAGGAAACCGGAGTACCCGGAGGAAACCCACGCAGATACGGGGAGAACATACAAACTCCTTGCAGATGGTGCCCTGGCTGGGATCCGAACCGGGGACCCAGCGCTGCAAGGCGAGAGCGCTAACCACTACGCCACCGTGCTGCCCATCTCACGGTTGTCAGTGATCATTCACTACAGGCACTTTGATCGTTTTTAGGAACACATATTCCCATTCACCGATCACAGACCAATGGGATGGTGACCAGGGCACACGTGCACCAAGTGCAACATGCAGAGATGCATATCTACAGCCCTGATCTCCAAGTGAAGTTTTCAGGGGCTTAGAAATGCGTGGCAAGGTTCCAGAACCTGTTAAGGCTGGATTCACAGTTATCAGTTGCATAACGCATGCGTTATGAATGTGAACTGCAATGGAGACTGGTCATAGACTAATACTGAGCCTGTGTGCAGCGAGTTAGAATAATGTGATCAATTACAACGCAGTACAGTGAACAGGCCCATATGATTTACCGTGCAGCGAGTGGCCATGCAGAATTATTCTGCAACACAACTGAGCACTGTGAACTAGCTTTAAGAGTCACATAGCCTCAAAAACTCCCACTGAACTTCCAAACTAACCAAAAAAAAACAAAAAAAAACATCAGCTCAAGATTATAGCAATATGGGTGTCAACTGGCAAGCAATAACACATATGCCTACAATGACTAGGAGCAGTGAGAAGAAATAGCTGGATTGGTAAAAACTACCCATTGTGCTCTGGTGCAGTCTAAATGCTACCCTCTGTTGCGATTAATAGTGCTTCTCCATCCAGATGTGTTGGCAAGCAAGCCTGGGTTTGAAGGCGACTGTAGAAGTGTGTAGATTCATGTGAAAACATACAGCTAATGTTAAGCAGACACTAAAAACAAGAATAGGTTACATTGAGTAGTAAATGCAACCTCATTTGGATTTTATCAGTTCTTTTACAGGTTTAGACATTTAGGCATGGTCCTTACTAGATACAGGCACATCCCATTCACTTCGTCCTTGCACTGTAGTCTTCATGCATTCTCCAGTAAAATGATCATCAGATCATACAGTTTACTTCCACCCAGCCTTCTGTTAGGACTTGCCCAAAGATTTGGAATTGGATTAAGGTCATGTCAAAACTTGCAGCCAAGACACTATACCAGTACAATCCCCAAACTGCCGTAACTATGGCACGGTGCAAGATCCAGCTGGAAAATGTCATCTCCACTCCAAATCTTTTTGTTGTATTCTCCCTCCATGGAGACTGTTGAGCATTGTTTTTGGTGGGGACAGCTAATCCTCTGACAAATATCCAATGTTACCACAAAAATGAACAAATTACCGTACTAATAATTCTTTGTAGTGGTCCATAACGTTAGCCTAAGATTAGGCTTCAGATTTCCAAAACACCAACCCTGCTAATAGTTTTATACTTTCTTTGTGTTTTGGTGCTACTTTGAAATGCTATTATGTTCACATTTCCCACACTACTGTAGGAAAAGACTTTGTTCCTGACATACAAAATCATGCTTTGCAGTTGAAAAGGAGGTTAAATAGTCTAAGGATCATTTTGTGGTTTGGAGAAGGTCCACCTTTTCCACCAAAAGTAAACCTTAATGCTACAACATACACAGACGTTGTGAATGCCTATCTGGTCAGGAAATTAAAAAAAAAAAAAAAAAAAAAAAAAAGTAGATGAATGATTTCCAGATCACACCCAGGAATGTGGTGCACAAAGCGAGGTGTATACAATATTTGCTGATACAAATTGAAACAGACAAAAAACAAACACACCTGACTCACTTGGGTAAAGCTTTGAACTAAATACAACTGAACAGCTGTTGGGTTACATTAATATGTTGGTTGGAACCCAAATTTGATGGTCTAGCATCCATCCCATAGGTGCTCTGTGGCTGAATGGAAGCAATTGCCACTGACATACCACAATATCTGGTGGAAATCCTTTCCAGTACAGTATGCAGTTATAACAGCATAGAGGGGATAAACATCACATGTATAGATTTGGTTTCATGACAAGTAGGAAGAAAGTTACCTGCATGTGGAGCAATGTGTTTAGGAATACTATGTGGGTAAAGTATACAGGCACCCAAGTTTTCTCCTAGGTCATATTTTTACACCTCATCGATAAAATGCATTTTGAAGCCACCAGAAAGCAAGAAAATATTCAAAATAATGTTAATGGGACCATCTCACTTTTTATTTTCAATTGCAAAGTGCTGAAAAATAATTTACAGCCCCTGCACACAGTGCATATTGCATAACGTATGCGTTATACTAAGTGTGAACTGTGACAGAGACTAGACAAGCTTTAATGCCAAGCCTGCATGTAGCAAGTTAGAATACCTGAATCCAATGCAATGCAGAAGGGTAAATAACCCCATAGAATTGTATGCGCAGCAAGTGGACATGCACAATTCCTCTACAACAGCCCTAGTGTGCAAGGGCCCTTACAGAGAAGATAAAAAAAAATCTCCCAGGAGAAAAAAATAAAGTTAAGGTCTCCTGAAGCAAGAAAAACAAAAATCCAAATTTGGGTGCTTACCTCGGGAGAGGGAAGCCTCTGAATCATCCCAATGCTTCCAGTCACCCTCCTGCTCGCTGTTTCAGTGCCAGAACCTCAAGCCCATCGACAAGGGCTTGTCAACAGAGTTCACCCCTTGCACACTAGCACAGAGCCAAGCTGGCTCCACTTTTTCCACCGAGCCCAAGCAGAAACACTGTGCTACTGCGCAAGCTGACTGCACATGTTCATGTACATATGCAGGCGAGCTTCTTGGAACTGAGTTTTCATCGCTGGAACGGAGGGGGATGGGGAAGCCTGTGTGGGATCCAGAAATTTTTGGTTTGAAGCAAGCACCCAGGAGAGGATGGTAGACATGCTATGACCTCCAGCATCTCTGCACAAGATACTCCACCATTCCAGCAACAATCGAGTCAGCACTGTCAAGTAGTATTCAAGCGCTTTATTGGGTAAAATAGCATGAGGTTTGCGGTTACTGCAAACATCATGCTATTTCGATTGTTGCTGCTGTGTGGGATCCAGAGGCATCCGTCTCTTGAAGTATCTACATTTTGGCATTAAAAAAAAAAAAAAATAATTCTTAAATTAAATAAGGGACATTGATTATTTAGGTTTCTTCCACACTACCTTTCTTGCGTTGACTGACAATTGCATCACGATACAATACAATTCTATTTAGATGGGTGCCTTCACACTCTTACATTTGCAGTGCGGTGTGATGATTTTCCTATGAGATAATGCACTGCATGCATTGCTTTACTGGGCAATGGCCTGCAAGTATAAAGTCTGTGGCCTGTATGTTGCGCTAGATGGGTCACATTACAGCTTTACATCACTGGTGTGTTTCTATTTTTCAGGATATGTATACAGTGCAAAAGGGGCCTCAGATTATGCAATGACAGCAGAGTAGTGTTTGATTCTGTGTAACCTTCCAATCAGGTTTACTTTCCGTAAACACAGATATTGGAGGATGATAAAGCATTTTGGTATCACAAAGTATAGCTTTCAAATTATTTTTAGTGTTAGTAAAAATGACAAATTTACCAAAATCTGGCAGACCTTCACCATAGTCCAAGCAAAGCAAGATGTTAAAGCGACACTGAAGCAAAAAATAAATAAATAATGATATAATGAATTGTATGTGTAGTCTGGATAATTCATAGAACATTAGTAGCAAAGAAAAATCTCATTTTTATGTTTTTTTTTTTTTTTTTTTTTTTTTTTAAAACAACATTGCATCATTCTCTAACATTTGCAATTTACACGCTACACAACATTCTAAATGATTTCACAGAGCAGGTTAGTGAACTTTTGAACTTTACTCTGCAGAAAAAAACCAATACAGTGACAGACACTTGAGATTAGCTTCAGAAGACAGAGCTTTCTAATGCTAGGCATACACCTAGCCAATTATGCGCCGGATCGAGCCGCTGACTCGATGCCGGCGCATCCCCGTGGATCGATCCCTGCTTGTCCGCGCGGATCGATCCTCGCTCGTCCCCGCCGGCGCTGTTCATCACCCGCTTGATTCCCCGCTATTGTCCACCAGCGGGGAATCTATCCAGCAGGTCTTCGGACCTGTAGGATATTATCAATCGAGCCATCAGCGGCTCAATTGATAAGGGCTGAAAATGCCGTGTATGCCCGGCCTTAAGGTCCGTACACACGCCGGACTGGAGGCAACGACGGGTCCATCGTTACCTCCCGCTGGGTGGGCGTGCCAACGACAGTCCGGCGTGTGTACGCACTGTCAGCGGACTGATACGGCTGTTTCAGAGCGATCCGCCGGGCCGTACACACACCGGACTGTCGTTGGCACACCCACCCAGCGGGAGGTAACGACGGACCCGTCGTTGCCTCCAGTCCGGCGTGTGTACGGACCTTAAGACTTTGAAAGTCATCGAGCTCAGATAAGCTCTTTTGCTTAGATAACAACTGGAGTTTAACTCTTCCTGTACTGGAAACAATATTAGACTTATCGCTGCTGCTAATGTGTTATTTCTTAGATGTACTACACATACAATTCATCATAAGTTTAATTTTCACTTTACATTCCCTTTAAAACGGTATATTCCACTATGCATAGAGGGATTAGCAATGTACAAGAATAAATTAATCTAGTTGGAGATGTATAAAGGAAACTGGAAAGAAACTTGATATTATACAGACTGATAGCCTGTGCGGCTTTTCCTTCTTCCAATCAGGTAAGAGATAAAGACCAGGACTATCATAAAGATAAGCACAGTCCCAACAGCAATTGGAATAAGAAAGTTCAGATCAGAGTCAAAGCATTCTTCAGCTGTAGAGAAGAGAAAGTAAGAAATGGCGCATGCATTATTATTCAATTATTTAGTGAACCATCACGCAAATTAAAGAACAACTGAAGCAAGAGGTATATAGAGGCTGCTAGATTTGTTTCCTTTAAATACCAGTGTCCTGGCTATCCTGCTAATCCTCTGCCCACAATACATTAAGTTAAAGACCCTAAACAAGCATGAAGCAGAGCAGGTGTTTGACATTATCAGACCTGACAAGATTAGCTTTCTGAGCAAGAAACAGCCTTATCAGTCCAGCGACAGACTGTACACACGCTGTACTGTCTGCTGAAAACACGCCCAGCGGGAGGTGACGACGGACCAGTCGTTTGATCAGGCGTGTGTACGGCCCTTTATGCAGCCAAATAGATCAGAGGGGCTGCCAGGAAATGGGTATTGTTTAAAAGGAAATACATATGACAGCCTCAGTATTCTTATCCCTTCAAAAGTCCTTTAAAATGAAAATCAATTTTCATTACACATCGATATAAGCATATATTAGTGCTACAAATTAATTTTTCCATTTCAAATTGCAGGTACAGATTGCTATAAACTTATTGCAAGGAGACATTGCAATTAGCATATTCTGTACTCCTTTGTAACCATTGCAACTGTACACTGGTAGCAGTACAGACTACGCAGAAATCCATCTTCATGCATGAGTAATTAGCTGTACAGAACAGGAACCCTTGTTAGCCATTTATCACACTTGCCCAATCAAGTCCTTAAAGAACAACTATCAAAGTGAACTAATATTCTAAATGCCACATAGAGGGCTTTTTTTTCTTCTTTATCTTCATTTTTTGGAGGAAGAAAAAAATAAATAAATTACATTTTCAGAGAAAAGTTTTCAATGTGGGCATGACTATGGAGGACTGTGTCCAGCACATCCAGCATACAGAAACAATCTTCACTGGCTGTAATCCTGTGATTGGAATCTATTCAGAATGATAGAAAGCAGAAATATAGCATAAATATAGTGCGTGAATAACTCATCAGCTGTTCCTGCGTCTCTCTCTCTGCCTCATGCAGAGTAAAGGCTTGACGTGTGCATCTGTGTGTCCCTTTGGACACTTATATGGTAGGCCAATGATTAATGGAGACTTCCAGATGCTACCATGAGTTGACCTGGACACCAGGCTTTTGACAATGTTTATTAAACAAAAAAGTCCACACTATAAGTTAAGCAATATCATTTATTACCTAGGTACAAAAAAAAAAAAAAAAAAATCATTTTTAATGTTGAACACCTGACATATTACAGCACTAACTGAAATCGGTATATAAAACGTCTGAATATCAGCCAGTGATTTTTTTATTTTTTTATTACACAGCCATAAAGATGCTGCATTGTACCAAAGTGTGGTTGATTGGAATACAGTGGTTTACAAAAGTATTCAGCCCCTTTGAAGTTTTCCACATTTTGTCATGTTACTGCCATAAACATGAATCAATTTTATTGGAATTCCACGTGAAAGTGCCGGCTGCTTACCTGGTAGCAGTGTTCCGGCGAGTCCTCCAGGACGGCCCCTCCTGAGAGATTGTGCAAGTCCCCCCTCCCAAATCGGAAACACCTTAAGAGAATTAAAATAATTAATTGATGCAGTATAAATCCCACCTCCTCACAATCTCTCACAGTTTATGCAAAGAGAAGAATAACGAACCACACTCCCCTTATAAATAAAAGGTAAAAGTCAGGGTTGGGAACTAGGCGGCCGTCCTGGAGGACTCGCCGGAACACTGCTACCAGGTAAGCAGCCGGCACTTCCTCCCTTCGTCCTCCAGGACGGCCCCTCCTGAGATTTAGCGAGAAATTTACCCTAGGGTGGGATGACTGCTTGCAGAACTTTACAACCAAAAGATTGGTTTTGAATGGAGAGGAGTTTAACTCCGTAATGCTTAACGAATGTCAAATGCCTGGACCATGTCGCAGCCCGACAATCTGTTCCAAAGAGACTCCCGACCTTTCTGCCCATGACGTCGATAAAGATCTGGTCGAGTGTGCTGTAATATGAGCAGGTGCTATTACCTGAGCTTCTGAGTAAGCAAGAGTAATAACCTCCCTAATCCATCTAGACACCGTAGCTCTAGAGACCTGAACTCCTGTTCTAGAACCTCCGAAAGCTATCAGAAGGTTAGCTGAATTTCTTCAGTCCTTGGTTCTTCCCAATGGGACATGAAGTCTAAGATGCAATATAAGTACCACCTCATTCTACCTATCCTGAGTGCATTGAATATTACCTTGAATCAGTAGGAGATTTAGCAATGGATTTAGGTGGGTATATCCATTTGTTGTGGAGGCTACGTGGAAAACTAATTACCGGTAACCATACTTTTTGGCTTCTGCTTGCCTCCATCATAGGTGACCAATGAGAGTTAGAATATAACCTCTTCTCAGGATAGGACCACTCCAAGGATTGATTTCTTGGTAGATCCAAAACGATTGAGCTTTATGAATGTGACATAAGAGGCCCATGCGGTAGCTTCACCCTCATATCCTGTGAGCTTAATTTACCTCTTTTTTAATTGAGAAATTAGCACATAAAGAAAAGATAAAGATTCCCTGATCCTTGTGGAAATCAGACCTAAGTTTCGTAGAAATAAGAGCGGTAACCTGAAATCAATTCTATTTTTCAGGACAGACATGGATGGTGGTTAAATGTATAGGGCCTGTATTTCTCCAATACACCTAGCCACCGCTGTCACCACCAACAAACATCTAAGGACTAAGTCTGTATAGTGATAGCCTTACTAATTCAGACGAATGGCAGCCTCACTTTAGGATGAGCAGACTGTTGGAATGTAAGTATACTTGAATTCTAGTCTCAGGTACTGAAGTCTAGTAAAGACTTGAGATACAGGGTCTCTTTAAGCAGAGTTTCTCGGAAAGAAATGATACAGTCATGTACCAGGAACAGGTCCCTCTTGGAAGGCCACATAATGGGTTATCAGGTCTAACTGCCCCCGACAGTTAGACGACGGACACCGTAAACAAAGCCGATATTTACAAAACATTGCATTCTTTGTAACTAGGTTATAAAGCAATGGCTTATTAATTAATGAGGTGGGTCACATGCCCATGCCAACACAAGAATGCTTAATAAAGCCCTTTGAAAGGTGAAGAAGGCTGTCTCCGCTCTATCCCCTGTATGCTGATGAGTTTCTGGTGCCGGAGCAAAAGGTGTGTGGTGCTGTTGCCAATGGCAACCAGCATATAAAATTCTTACACAGACCATGCCTTCAGATATCGAGAGGCCACTATAAAAATGGCCTGACCATGCTTCACAAAGATCATCCAAGATCTGCAAGAACAATAGCACCTTTACCAAAGGTAGGGCTACAGCAGATGCCAAACCTGTTTTGGTCAGTCTGACGCAAAAAGAATACCTGTGGTCTGATCCTACATCCCTTTTCGAAGTACCCTTCAAGGGGTAAAAAAACGTATGCTCCCCCCTGTGCCGCAAAAAAAGTGTTCACACTCTCTGGAGAAAAAACGAACAACATTGTTCCAAGCAGAAACCAGGTAGCTGCAAATTGTCAAACATATTTGTTTGGACACCAGTTCTGAGATGGTTGTTTGCAACTCAACCTACATGCTAGAATAATATCCCTTCCTTTGAGATAAGCTGATCTCAAGGAAGCACCTTGTTCACTGCCCAGCAGAATGTCTGAGCATAGGAAGTTTAAGATTATGGGTGGACTATAAGTCCCACTTGTTAGTTTAAATTGAGTCACCAGTGTAATTCCCAGTGTGAAGATTCACGAATCTGTTTTCCAACCGATTCTCTCATTTCTGGAGAGTACTCCAGACTGCCAGTAGATTAAAGAGAATATTTTCTCCAGTGAAGCACACCTGTCATGCATTTAATTGAGATTCCGATGCCCTGTACAACTCCATAGTCTTGCATCTGTCTTAATAACGAATGGATTTTATAATCCATTCGATTGCAGATTTGGTTGAGAAGTCCATTTTTAGGGAGAGTGTCACTGGATCTGACATCCAGATCGATTTCTCTATCCAACCACTGACATAGAATTGCTGTTTGAAATATTTTGTCGACAGCTTGTGCATAAGCAACAACTGGAATACAGGCAAAATGAAAGACAGCTTGTCTGTGACCACCTTTGCTCTGAAAAACTATCAGAGTGTTTTTGATCCAATCCTTTCTGCAGATCCATCCTAAATACTCTACAGTTGTAAAACAACCTGCATATTATCTTAGTTCTTCCTTCATTTTCACAGCTAGGTAAAGCTAGAAAATATCTTCTGTATACTCAGATTGCTGCTATTAAAATAATGTTCTTTCATAAAGATCCTGGGAACACTTGTAACCCATCAAGGAAGTACTCAGGACTGCAATGAAAAAGACTTGGGATTGAATCCTGAATTGCTGCCTCAGCATTTATGTTGCGCTTCTGTCCCGACGGACGGAAGGCGTCTGAGCTGCAGCCATTAAGGTACGCTCAGTAGGCAGTAGCAGTTCCAAAGAGCCTCGCCCAAGGACTCCTTACCGAACAGGTGTAGGCTTTCTGAACAGGGAGAGCTAAGGTACTAATCCCAGTCCCTAGTGTCAGAGGTAGAGCCCTTAACCACCACACTAGCCACTGTCCCTTTAAAAAAAAAAATTTTTTTTCAAACAAACTTGCCATCAGAATAACTTATGCATCAACCTTGCATCTATTTATATGCAAAAAACAGTGTTGCAATTCAAATGTCTATGTGCAGAATCCCTGCACATAAGTAAAAACACATCTGCTAATAGCTTGACTCCTGTGCATATTCCCTGCACAAAATTATCTTCTGAAAGCACACCTGCTACCAGCATCATTATCTGAAAAGAGCACTTGCTATTGCAAACAGAATGTCTGTGTATAATTATTACACACCATTGTTATCTGAAAATTAGCTTTGCAAACTGAAGGTTTCTGTGCATATTTTTTGCATGTAATTCTGCATTGCATTCAGAACATGTGCCAATCCCTAAACATAACTCCTATCTGAAATGCACCATTGCATTCAGAATATCCATGTGCTAAACCCTGCACATAATTCTTATCTGATAAGTAGCATTGCATTCAGGATCTGTAAAGCACACCCAGGGCCGGCCTTAGGTTTCACAGCGACCTGAGCGAAACCTGATTTTTGTGCCCCCCCTTCATTCTCTTCGCGCATGCGTGCACACACACGCACGCACACACGCACGCACACACACACAGGCCCATATGCAATTCACCTTTTCTCCTGAGATATCTCCTAGGACAGTGGTTGCCAACCTTTGTGACGTTGTGACACATCACGCCAAATGCTCAGATCTCTGTGACATGTCACATATGTATAATAGAAAAAAAATCTATTAATAACCACAAATGGATAGGAAGAGTGCATCATCCTGAATATACTTAAAAATGAAGGCTAGAACCTTTCAGAAATATTAATAAAAAAAATCAGTGGGACAGTTAGCCCCCCCCCCCACCCCCTCCACCCCCATTGCGAATGATAGGTAGCACAGCACCGACAATTTGCACCATGCGTTACTTATAACCGCAGTGCGGCCCCTCAAAAAAATGCCCTCAGACTCAGTATAGCCAGGTATAGGTGCCCCCAGTATAGGATCTCATGTGTAGGTGGCTTCAATATAGGTTGCCAAGCATAGGTGCCCCCAGCATAGGAAGGCAGTTGAAGGTTTCCATCGCCCCCATAGGTAGTCAGGCGTAGGTGCCACCAGTATAGGTAGCCAGATGTTGGTGCCCTCAGTAATGGTAGCCAGCTATAGGTGCCCCCAGTATAGGAAGTCAGGTGTAGAATCCCTCAGTATAGGTAACCAGCTATAGGCGCCCCCTTGGAAGCCGGCGCCCTGTGCGACCGCTCTGGTCGCTCAGGTCAAAGGCCGGCTATGAGCACACCTGCTGGCAGATAAACTAAGCATGCATATAATTGTCTGAAAATGTATGCACACAAATCATTAACAGAAAACCCAAACTTGTTATAACATTTGTGCACAAATCATTACATGAAAGTATAACTGCTTTCAGAATAATATGGCCAACCAAAATATGTATGCATGTATTTGCATAATCCGCACCACAGCCATTCATTGTAATCAGCCATGCTTCAATCAAAATGCACAATCCCTGATTGTGGAAAAATCTACTTTGAGACCCAGATTTAAATGATTCCAACAATCAAGCAATTGATTATGTATATGGCTGCTCCCCTGTGGTATGAACGCTTGAATTTGAGGGAATTGCCAGAACAAAAAGGTGTAGCCTGCATAGGGCAAGAGGGTAAAGCTGCCCCGAAAGCTGAGAAAGTTGTAGCCATTTCCTGTTTCATGGGTTTCATCAGGTCAAATAAAGCTACTGTGGTACTTTCAGGTCTAGGAGCATAAGACTTAGACTTGATATAACAGACCAAACAAAGTCTTAGAGGTTCCTTCAGGCAACTTGCAACCACATTTAGTACATCAGCTAGACTTTGAAGTGCTTTTGAGTTTCTGTAGTACAAAACAACTCAAACACCAAGAGTCTTACTAACATGTACCCATTAACAATATGACAGGAGTCTGCAATAAACACTGCAATGTGTTTGCTTACCGGTGGATGTGACCTGACTGCTCAGTCTCACCAGTTGCAGCACTCTCCTGAGCTTCTGTGGTGGGCCCACTTGACTGCACCATGACCCCCTCAGAGCTGTAGCGTCTGCGTGTATAGCGTGGCCATGGCGGTTTACAAAACTCGCACTTTCAGCCGTCTAACACGATCAGTACGCATGACGTTTTATGCATGACGCAGTATGCACCACGCGCTCACGCGTATCCAATGATGCATACATGCGACCTATCATGCAAACTTGCGTCATATTCGGGCATGCGGAAAATCCGGCATCTCTGCTTACCGCCGCTATGCCCGCAGAAAGTATAATGGAGAGGGAACCTCTCCAGTCCCCTTCATTCAAAATAGGAAAAAAACAGGTAACCTCCTGCTTAGCTTCCTATTCTAGGCCGCACACCAGTAACAAGCCTAAATTATACTTTACAAAAAAAATAAAAAAACAAAGAAAAAACAATAAAAATGGTGCAGCAGGTGCCAACAGGCTCCCCTACTGAAAGGAACAACCTTTCCTGGTGCTTCCGTGGTGAGGTCTGGGAAACAAACAAAAAACTGTGAGAGATTGTGAGGAGGTGGGATTTATACTGCATCAATTAATTATTTTAATTCTCTTAAGGTGTTTCCGATTTGGGAGGGGGGACTTACACAATCTCTCAGGAGGGGCCGTCCTGGAGGACGAAGGGAGGAAGAACAATACAAAGTGGTGTACATCTGAGAAGTGGAACGGAAATCATACACGATTCCAAACATTTTTTATAAATAACCACAAAGTGGGGTGTGCGTAATTATTCAGCCCCCTTTGGTCTGAGCGCAGTCAGTTGCCCATAGACAATGCCTGATGAGTGCTAATGACTAAACAAAGTGCACCTGTGTGTAATCTAATGTCAGTACAAATACAGCTGCTCTTTGAGGGCCTCAGAGGTGGTCTAAGAGAATATTGGGAGCAACACCACCATGAAGTCCAAAGAACACACCAGACAGGTCAGGGATACATTTATTGAGAAATGTAAAGCAGGCTTAGGCTACAAAAAGATTTCCAAAGCCTTGAACATCCCACGAAGCACTGTTCAAGCGATCATTCAGAAATGGGAGTATGGCACAACTGTAAACCTACCAAGACAAGGCCATCCACCTAAACTCACAGGTCGAACAAGGAGAGCGCTGATCAGAAATGCAGTCAAGAGGCCCATGGTGACTCTGGACAAGCTGCAGAGATCTACAGCTCAGGTGGGGAAATCTGTCCATAGGACAACTATTAGTCGTGCACTGCACAAAGTTGGCCTTTATGGAAGAGTGGCAAGAAGAAAGCCATTGTTAAACAGAAAAGCATAAGAAGTCCAGTTTGCCACAAGCCATGTGGGGGACACAGCAAACATGTGGAAGAATGTGCTCTGGTCAGAGGAGACCAAAATGGAACTTTTTGGCCAAATTGCAAAACGCTATGTGTGGCGGAAAACTAACACTGCACATCACTCTGAACACAACATACCCACTGCCAAATATGGTGGTGGCAGCATCATGCTCTGGGGGTGGTTCTCTTCAGCAGGGACAGGGAAGCTGGTCGGAGTTGATGGGAAGATGGATGGAGCCAAATACAGGGCAATCTTGGAAGAAAACCTCTTGGAGTCTGCAAAAGACTTGAGACTGGGGTGGAGGTTCACCTTCCAGCAGGACGACGACCCTAAACATAAAGCCAGGGGCAACAATGGAATGTTTTAAAACAAAAACATATCCATGTGTTGGAATGGCCCAGTCAAAGCCCAGATCTAAATCCAATAGAGAATCTGTGGCAAGAGCTAAAAACTGCTGTTCACAAACACTGTCCATCTAATCTGACTCTGCTGGAGCGGTTTTACAAAGAAGAATGGGCAAGGATTTCAGTCTCTAGATGTGCAAAGCTGGTAGAGACATACCCTAAAAGACTAGCAGCTGTAATTGCAGTAAAAGGTGGTTCTACAAAGTATTGACTCAGGGGCTGAATAATTATGCACACCCCACTTTACAAACATTTTTTTTTTTTTTAAATAACTGCAATCATGTATGATTTCCATTCCACTTCTCACGTGTACACCACTTTGTATTGGTCTTTCACATAGAATTCCAATTAAACTGATTCAGTTTGTGGCAGTAATATGACAAAATGTGGAAAAGTTCAAGGGGGCCGAATACTTTTGCAACATATCAGGACAGATGCTCAAACAAACGGACATTTCAGACGACCCTAAAATTTCCCATATATCCATCAAGGAACAGGTAGAAGAAAGAAATGGAGCATTCTGAACTGATCAAGTGAAGGTCCAAATGTAAAGCCCATCAAGATGCTGTGGGGCAATGTGGAATTGGTTGTGTATATGTTACGGCCAGACCCCGAAGTCTGGCCACTTCGTGTTCTGGCTGATCAAAACTAGTAGTGGCCATCACACTGCAGCC